>NC_056726.1:204964944-205142444 GCF_019279795.1 Protopterus annectens | reverse complement strand
ATGTTCAGCCTTCTGTATTCTTATTAGTAGTCACAGTTATTTTGCTTTCCATGCCTGAATATGCCATATATTTCAATAACTGTTCTCTGTGTCATACTTCGTTATGGCCATATACGTAGAAAAGGAAGCATGTCATGTTCACAGCTTTATTTTAGCCATTATTTATAATATAAATATTGCAAGTAATTGTCTCATAACAGTAGCACATTGATTCAGATCTGATCAAAGTAGCAATTATTGTCTTTATTTTATTATTGTGTTTCAGATGGGCTATTTCAATTGTTCACATTTATATCATGCATTACCTGATGACCAGTAATTTTATTTTTCCTGTTTGTGCATCTTCACACTTGCTGGTTGGTGAGTTTTTTTATCTTTGTTACTAAAGCCAACAGACTGCTGAAGTGTTACTATATTCTGTTCCTTCCATTGCACCAATATGTTTCAAGTTCCATATGATTATCTTTAAACCATAACAAAACCTCTGTGGAAATATATGTGCAACATTCTGTTGCAATTGCCATCATATCATGATCTGATTAAAGATAGCCTATTTCTGCTTATGTCTTGCAAGCATACCTAATAAAGTTATTTCAGAAAAGAACTAATATCAAACACTTCTTTAAAGGCAACCAGATGTCATTCAGAGATTGTATTGTTTAATACATGGCTAAGACCAACCGTACAGAACATTTTAGAAATAAACTTGTAGTACTTAAAAAAAGAGTACAAAATACTTAAATCAAATTTGCATAATTTTCATATGAAAATAAGCATGTCAGGATAAAACACTTGCTAGATGTTCAGCTTAAGGAAATCTTATTTCTGCTTTGTTGTGTACTGAAATATTGAAGCAGAAAGATCATATACTTCTTATTCTTGATGTTGTAATATATGTCACTATCTTCCTTCATAGAGCAGAGCCTGCAGTTGTATAGCTGACCTTGATACTGCAGGAGCTCTGTCACAAGGCATTACACCTACAAGTTATAGAGAATTTTGTCATTGTTTATTAACCTGCAGTCAGTACATCTGACCTCGATATTGCAGGAGCTCTAACACAAAGCCCTACACCTTCAAGTTATTGAGAATTTTGTCATTGCTTAATAGTTATTTTTTCTTCCTTTCTTTCATTTCAGATCCTACAGTCACTACATCTGATCTGATATTACAGGAGTTCTGCCACAAGGCCCTACACTGGCAAGCTTATTGAGTATTTTGTCATTGTTTAATAGTCTGCAGTCACTATATCTGACCTTGATATTGAAGGAGCTCTGTCACAAGGCCCTACACCTACAAGCTTATTGAGAATTTTGTCATTGTTTAATGTAAGCATATTTATCGGAGGAACCTTGCTCTATATTAACTTTAATCAGTTAAATACATGGCTGTTCTGTGACTGAACATCCCTGTGTAATAGCCCAGCCATTGGCCCCTACTAAGTTGGCCACTGCCCCCTTTTGCTTGACCAATAGACTTTACTACATATGCCAGCTATTTAGTCTTAGGAAATGACAGACAGCCTGTTTTACTCACATCTCTTTGTTAAATGCTTTGTTCTGGTTATAAATGGATTGCTCTCACTTATAAACTGACTTGAGGGTGGGAGTGTCCCTGTAGTAGAATGTATTGTGTTGTCTCCTCTGACACTCAGTCACTATTTTCCTTCATAGCTCAGGTATGTGTCATATGTTATTACATTTATATTTGTTCTAAGACAATGTAAAACAGTGAGAGATTTTTGTAGTGACACTTTCATTCAGATTGGACAAGCTTTTTGTATGCTGAGCATGTTTCCCTTTAACACATATGTATGTAATGTGAGTTGCTGGTATTCTCGTATATTAATATCTATATATTTTTATCTATACACACATGCACACACACACACACACACACATACACACATATATATATATATATATATATATATATATATATATATAGTTACCTATCAAAAGCATTGAATAGTCATAACATCTAAACACAAAACATCAAGGCCATAACATCTAAACTTCTAAACATCTAAAAGTCATAACATCAAATCTCAAAACATTGAAAACTACAAAGCAACTCTAACCAACATCCCACACACTGTTTACTGTGTTTCTGCAGGGGGGGCAAACCCCCTGATCGCACTACAGTAGGGATTTATCTATCTGTCTGTAGATATATATATATATATATATATATATATATATATATATATATATATATATATATATATATAGTTACCTATCATAACATCTACTCCTCATAACATCTAAACTCAAAACATGAAGACCATAACATCTGAACTTCAAAACATCTAAAAGTCATAACATCGAATCTCAAAACATTGAAAACTACAAAGCAACTATAAATAACATCCCACACACTGCACCCCCACACCCATGTAAATTAAATATACCAACTCTAAGAAATGCGATCTTGGAGTTGGTATATTTAATTTACAGGGGGTGTGGGGGGTGCAGGGGGGCTTGCCCTCCTGCAAAAACGTAGTAAATAGTGTGTGGGATATTATTTATAGTTGCTTTGTAGTTTTCAATGTTTTCAGATTCGATGTTATGACTTTTAGATGTTTTGAAGTTTAGATGTTATGGTCTTGATGTTTTGAGTTTAGATGTTATGAGGAGTAGATGTTTTGATAGGTAACTATATATATATATATATATATATATATACATATATATTTATATATATATATATATATATATATATATATATATATATATATATATATACATATACATATATATATATATAGATATAGATATACAGAGAGAGAAATAAATATAGATATAGATATTACACTGTTTTGATGTACTGGTGAGTCCCATGAATGTTTTGTAAGTAACAGGGTTATATTGTGCTTATCAGAGTAGTGCCATGTTCTGATACTTTGCTTGATACAGCTGTATAGTTACTCTACATTACAGCATACTTCCTACTAAATGTACTCTTAGCTTACATCAAATTCTCTATTGGACTGAATCCTAGTATCAGACCTCATCAAGTACTCCACCACAGGTACTATGTCAGACTTTCTAAGTGATCATCTCCCAATCTATACAGGTAGACAACTCACACATCCAGTTAAATAGCATATTATAAAACAACACATAACCTTTCCAAATTTAACCCAGAAATATTCATTACTTTATTATCATCTATTAACTAGGACTTCCTAAAAACCCTTCTCTTAGACGATGTTGTGATTGAATTCAATACAACTTTCCTAAGTATATTAAATAACCTTGTACCTCCTAGAAGGAAGAGAATGAAAACAAATAATGGAATTTGGCTATCAAAAAGAGCAGAATGCTAATGCAGGATTGAGAAAAAGTATGGAAAGAATTGCAAAAATATAAAACACCTCAGTGTCTTGAAAACTTCAGAATGTTTCACAACTGGACCAAAAAGCAAATAAATGAAGACAAAAAACTATACTGTAATAACTTTCTGAATAATACTAAACACAGCCCTAAACTATTTTGGACATCCATTAAAGGAATTTTACATCCCAGCCAAATATTCAACCCAAACCCCTCCCCAGATAACTGACCACTCAAAACTGCAATGCAGGTCAAAACTTATTTTATAGATAGTATAATATCTCTAACTAAGGATTCCTCAACATCTAATCCCAACCCTGCCCAACAGCCACATGTCATCACATCCACTTTCACCTTCAAACCTGTTTCCATATCCTATATAAAACTATATTTTAACAAACTTAAACTGTGCTCTTCTTTAGCCGATGACCTTCCAAGTGAGCACGTAAAACAGTAGCCACTAGTATTGCCTATCCTGTCTCAATCCTTATAAATAGGTCTATCCAGGAATCCCACATTCTCTCTCTTTGGAAAAAGTCACATATTATCCCTCTGCACAAAATAGGAAATTCAACAGACATTAATAACTTTAGACCTATAGCAATCTTATATCCCCTTGCCAAAATGCTTGAAAAATGTATTCAGAAACAATTGCTAGACTAATTCCTGCAAAACAAACTCCTACCCCCTACACAACATGGCTTCCATCCTTCCCATAGTACTAACACTGCCTTTCTAACCTATATAGATACTATTAATAAATCTAGAGATAACAATAAACTAATTTCATCCTTATTTCTAGACTTGTCTCAAGCCTTTGGCACAGTTTGTCACAGCAAACTTTACTTCAAATGTCCTCACTAGGTCTTTCTCAGCCTGCCCTTCTGTGGTTCAAAAGCTACCTTTGCAATAAGTATCAGTCAGTAAAATGGCACTCCACACTCTCTCTTTACTTCCCATTCATCACATGTATAACACAAGGCTCTATCCTTAGTCCTCTCTTCTTTAACATTTTTACCAACACCCTGTAAACTTCCACACAACAGGCTGCCCTAATACAATACGCTGATGATTCCACTCTCATTTGCAGATCTGACAACATGGTATAACTTTAAAAAATTACTCAGGAAGCTTTAACAGCCACTGAATCATAACTTTGTAACACCCAACTCATGCTCAACCAAAAAAACAGACCAAACTACAGTTTTTTTCCTGACATCCCTCTCTAATGAGAAAATGAAATTTAAAGTCATCTCTCATGATAATATAAACATTAAAAGTCACTTCTCATAGCAAACTGTAAGGGGTGATAGTGGATGATAATCTAACATTTGACCTGCATATACAAAATTGCATAAGACAAACTCATCAATAACTAGGGATGCTTTACAGACCCAAAATCGTTCTCACTGAACTAAAACTACACTTGCCGCTACTTATCTCCTCCTCACTCTTCTTTATATGCTCTGATTCTTACTAACCTCCAGGCTTCACAAAATTAAAAGTTGACTGATGCTATAACAAAATTGTTAAATTTGCAGCAAATGCCCCTTTCAGAACCCACTACTGTATAGCACTAAAAAAAAGCCTAAATTGGTTAGAGCTGTCACCTCAACTAACATATACGCAACTTCTTATCATCTATAAAATTATCCAGCATCCATCTGCCTGTCCAGCACTAAAACAAATTCCACATAACTATGCTCCCAGTCAGTCATTGTGATCCAGTGACCAAAAACTCCTGTCTCTCTACAGGCCTAGGAAATCTGCTCGTAGAAGGTTGCTTAGGCCCGGAACTCCTTACCTGTATCAATCAGATCTATACCCCCTCACCAATCTATCAAAACCACTCTGAAAGGCTTCCTAGCTAAAATCTGGCTCGGTTCTTGCTCATAACCAGGATAAATTATATCCCTAAATGTGAGCAAGTAACTTTTCATTCCTTATATCTCCTTACTCTCCCTTTTTCACTTACTTCCTTACCGCTAACTAATTCTCTTTCCTGGCTTTCTCTCTAAATATACCATTAGCCTATTTACCCTCACTGCATATTGCAATTCCTGTGTATATTAAGACAAACTTACCTTTAATTTCTCTACAAACTGCCTAAAATTTCTCCAAATATTAAATGATTGCCATATACCTTGTATCAATTTTTAACCAGTGCTTTTATATTACATCATATTTGCTATAATTATTTAAACTGCAAATGTTTTTGTTTTATTTTTGAAGACTGTATAATTATTTTTCTTAAAATGTTTTCTATAAATTCAGAGCTTTTGTCCTCAGGCCTCCAATGAAAATGGAATTTAATGAAAATGAGAATGAAAATTTAAGCAGCATGCTTAAAGCAAAAAAAAAAAAAAGTTTTTGCACTTTTAGACTCTTGGGTCTATTGCCATTTTGAGACTATGACCTTCATAGTTTTACATAACTGTCATTTAAATGACAATCGATTACTCAGAGTGAATTCATTAGCATAGTAATATAACCTTTGCATCCATTTTTACAGAATGCGCTATGAAATTTGAAAGAAGTTATGCCAAGATGCATGCATTTTCTGATCGTGCTTTCATGGAATACCATTCTTTCCCTGTAAGGACGCAGACAAGAATTTCAGTAAACTGAAGAAAACTCTTCTGTAAAGGAAACAACTGTTCATGTACATGCAATTGCAAATATTCAGCATGGCTCAGAACCACTTAGTAAAAACTTTTTGTTCCTCATTTTATTTGAATGCATCCAAAAGTCAAGCATGTGATCCTTGGAAAATTCCTCTTAGACATATAGCATTTCACTCTCCAGCAGTAAGCTATAATTTCTTAATGTGTAATCACAAGCATTGCTTGCATTAATATTCTTTGCTTTTCCATATGCCCTCCATATTCATTTTCCAAAGAGATTATGGTATTATCATGAACAGACATATTTCTAAAGATGCTTATTATTATATTTTATTTCAGTGGACCATCACATACTGAGTTATGCTAGACTCAACTGACATCCAGGAATTACCACAGTATGCCATCTTCGCTTCTGGCTCGCAAATTACTTCTGAATCACAGTTTTGATTTTTAAAAATTCATATATGTTACTGTATTTAAAACATGATACACAGTAGAAAATAATTATATGCAGATCACCTCAAGGCCCTATCTCTGTATTCCATCTCCCACATGCTGTTTAGGGAAGATGTATTCCTGGCATAGAAGGCATTATCAGAGCCCACCCTGATGGACCTCCTGCATATCAGCAAACAAACAACACCGTAATTACACATTCTAAAGACTTAATCCTTGCCTGTGATATAAATAGGACCTGCTGGACAGACAGGAATATATCTTAGAGACTATCCCTTCTCTGGAGCAAGCTGCCCATCCATGTGAAGCAGAGTTTCTCCCTAACCCAATTCAAGTACAACTTGGACAATTGGATGGGAAACAGGAAAGTCTTTCCCAGTTTGGCACCTGTGTCTCTAATGGACACAGTCAGCCTGTAAAGTATTCATGTCCTAGGCCCCTGCTTGTAAATGTTACATCTTCTAAGTCCCTGCTTACATTTAAACTTGGTACCAGAACTTGTCAAAGATTTGGGATGCATGGCTAGGCTCAAAAAGGCCCTAGTGGTCATTAGCCTTGTAAACACCTATGAACATGTGAACATCTATGAACCCATAACCTGTTTATTATGTCTTTGAGACATGAATGCCAATAAATTAATTTCTACAGCATTGTGCATAGAGCTTTATCTGTTCCATGTACTACTAGTTACAAAAAATTGCTAAGTGTTTTTCTGGCTTTCAGACATATGAAGCAGTTAATTAGCACTGTCAGAAAGTCAGTGTAACGCAGTCCCTTTATGTTTATAGTCACCTTGTCTTGCCTCTCAAATGTCCAAATTTATGCCTCATATGTTTGGTCTGTTCCTCACAAAACCATTAGTTTTTGGGAAAGTCACTCAGGACTGTTGTCACTAAATAATGGCATACATTATAGTTTCAGTCTTTGTATCCTTCAGAAAATGCAGGTGAACACACAGCTTGTTATTCTAAGTACCTTCTAAGTTTATAAGAGGAAGTGACACATTATCAGTACAGACAGCAGGCAGAAACAAATCTGAAAGTATTTCAGTGTGAAACTAGCTAACTCAAAGTCAGACTGCCGACCAGTCACAAGTGGAGACCCACAGGGTTCTGTCCTGGGTCATTTCCTGTTTGGTATCTACTTCCCCGAAGTCCAGGTCAACACAAAGGGATTCTGACTGACAAAGTTCACAGACGATTGCTAGTTGGGAGCTATTATTAACTCCACAAGTGATGTTGACATCCTACAGAAAGGCCTCACTGAGACCAACGACTGGTGTCAGAACCATGGCCTTAAGCGCAATGCCAAAAAATGTGGCATTGTCCCCTTTGGGAAAAACACAGTTCGCATGAATTACCACATCGATAGTAGTCCACTGAACACAGAAGGCGTTATAAGAGATCTGGGAACACAGGTTGACAGCAACCTCTCTTTTGACTACCACATTGCCACTGTGGTCAGAACGTCCTACTATCTGGCACATCTCATTAGTAAGGGTTTTCCATCCAAGAAGAAAGAGGTCATTGTCTCCCTCTACTCTTCCCTCATTAGGCCAGTCATTGAGTATAGTGCCCCATTTGGCATGTACCTCACTAAACACCTGCAACAACTGGAGAGGCTGCAAAAATACCTTACAAAGAAGATCCTAGGCCTTAAACATTTGTCCTATATGGACAGACTAAAAAAACTCCAACTATTCTCTGTCTCATATCGCCTACTTAGAGGTGATCTCTGCTTGACTTAGAAAGGCATGTCTGACCCAGCTCTGTTAGAAATGCTACATCTGAAGAAATCCCAATCCCTCCGCACCACACACTCCAGAGACCTCAACCTCATTACCACAATCAACAGAACTTGCTGGAGAGACAGGTTTATAACCCAGAGACTGCCCATACTATGGAATAGACTTCCCATACATGTCAAGTAGAGCATCTCACTGGTCCTCTTCAAGAGAAATCTTGATGAGCGGACGGGAAATAGAAAATTCACCCCAGGGATCACTCCAGTGGCTTTACTTGACAGAGGCACTGGGAACTAAGGTCAGGTGGCACAATGCCAGGGTAATCCTATGGGCTAGGCTTGTACAGGCTCCAGGGCCATCAGCCTAGCACACACCTATGAACCTATGATTTTTATTTAGCAATTATTGTTTGCATGTCACTACAGGCAGATTTGAATGACTAGCATGAGATCAACCTTAACAAGTTAAGCAGGGGGTGCTTAACATTTGTTAAGATCAGCTCTTGCATTACAGTAGCAATTAATAACTTGTCCTTTTCCAAATATCAGGGTAATCACCACTCTCCATGCACTCCAAACCTATTCATTAATTAACTAATTAACACCTAAGTGATGTGGAATGCCATGCTTGTACTTGCCTACACACATTGTTGCATTCCAAAGCATTTTCTGGGAGATCAACTTTAAAGCATAACACAAAGAAATACAAATATTTTGAGAATGATAAACGCTATTAAAATGGTACAAACAGCAATGTTATTAGTAAAAAGTCTTCTTTGCATTGATAGCAGTCAGTACATTCATAGTCTTTACATAACTGCTATAATATATTATTATGAATACAAAACCAGAATGATATTTCTATCCAAAGTTTCACAAATTGTCATATCATGAACGATCTAGATGTATTTTATCAACTTACTTTTGTTAGCCAGCCATAAGCTTTCACATGACAGCAAAACGTTCCTTTCTATGTGCAAGCTTACTAAGATATTTACAGAAATAAGAAACATTATGGACCAGATTCAATAAAGCCTACACTAATTGTACAAAATATGTATTCAAGAACATTCTTATCACATTTTTGTGCTTTCTAGTCACTCAGAAAGATTACACTAAGTGTACATGTAGACTACACTTTGTGGTAACCTTTATAAATCCCTGTCAATATTTAAAACTACAAGAATATCAGTAGGAAAACTAAAATCAAGAGGAAGAAGGTGTGAGTTATGTCTGCGTTGTCTGTTCACTCAGAATGGTTTACACTTAGTGTAGGCATTATTGAATCCAAGGGTATGTTTATTTGTATAACTAACAATATAAATAACCCTAAATATCTTTCAAGATATGCAACTTAAAGTGCAAATATCAATAACAGCTTTCATCTAAGGTTTCATCTGATCCTATGCAATAGTTTGTAAGTCACCCATTTTTAGAAATATTAAGTACATATGGGAATATTTCATATTTTCATAATTACTAGCAAATAATTACCAATATCACCAGTACAGTGCACTGTAATTCTCCATTGTCAATGTACTTTTCTTTCTCCCACTAGGGCATTTCACTTTATGCCCCTCAATAACATATAGGTCGCTCAGTTATAAAAATATGAATGCAAATATGAACATATGAATAATAAGGGGAATTCATTCATTCATTTCTCCACTGCAGAACATTCAAAAGTAACACGCTTAGTATAATTTTATTAATTACAACTTGTAGGAAGAGCTATAAATTCAGCAATGTACTTTAATGAGTTAATTCTGGTGAAGACCGTCTTTTTTGTGTGGACAAAGGTTTTATACGTTTGTCTCGTACCATTGGTTTCCCTTTCTGGAGGTGACCACCCACTGCCCTGTAGTGTATTTCTTACTTTGTAGTTGTATTTTGTTTCAGTTTTGGGTATCCACCTTTTCATTTATTTCTTGGTACCGCTTTGTATTTACCAGTGGAGGAAGGGGCTGGTTCAGTGTATGGAAGCCAAAGTTTATTTACCCTGGAATTTTATGGTGAAGAAGGTGCAAACAGCACAAGTCAGATGGTGCTCTACAGAGTCAGTGAACTAACCAAATTAATTGGCTTGCTTATGGAGTACGTTCAAGGTACCTGTAACAGATGTGAGCAACCTCCTTTGGAATGAATGATTTTAATGACACATAGTGGTTTATATGTGAACCACTGTATGGATTCTTTAAGGCAACGAATGCTTACTAACTAAAGATACATTACCAGACTCTTTGCTATGTAGTAAAGAGTCGTGCTTATCAGGTAGTAAACCAGGAGTGAACAACTGTTTTAACTTTAGAGACTGGTTAAACAAAGACTTCTCTTTAATGAACAGGCATCACCACAGTTCTGTAGTTGGTGGATTTGATAACTTGAAAGAATTAATTTCTAATTTAAAAGAGAAACTTGTACATCTACACAGCTTGCAATTGGACAAATTGTTCCTTAAAGAATGCATCAATGATAATAGGATCCCTAAGGGTCTTAGATATTTTAAATTTCCTAATGGAGTGGTAACAGGAACTAAATTTTATAATGATCTGGTTGAAATACTTAACAAACAAGGACTTGAACTGTTAGTCTTGATTACTCAAAACAACATGACTATCATTGAGTGTTTAGTAAAAGAAGCCACATATCTACAAGAAATTATTAAAAATGATTTACTGTATGCAAATTAGAATATGCAAATGTGTTTTATAGGGTTAACTTCCATGTTAGCAAAGTTAAGGATAGGAAACAAAAAAAAATGGTAAGGGATAAATTGCAGTATGAATTAGGCAGTGCATTCCCTATACATTCTAAACAGGTTCCTAATAGTGCTACCCCTATTTCAGCTGACAACACACACACTGATAGTAATGTACAAAACAGTGTTGACTAGAATTTCGGACTACCTCAAGATAATGTGTTTCCTCAAAAGCAATTAGAACAAAGGGACTATGATTCACTAGAACCTTTAGAATTTTCACTTCTTTGTTGTTTGGAGAGGTTTGTGATCAGGACATAACGTCATCCAAATACTTCAACTGGCCCCCATGATCAGATTCACACGGGAGGTCCCAGATGTGTCCAACACCCAAGGGTGAGAGGTGCAAACCGGGGTTGATGGAGATAAAGATAAGAGAACAAGTTAGAAATTCATCTGACATTTGTTTCAGCAATGACAACATAAACACCAGATCTAACAACTTTGTTATCCACAAGTATATTAGTTTGGAAATAACCAAAGAATATTTTTCCCTATTTGAAAATGGTTTTACCTTCGTACTTACACCAGCCTACAATTTAACAGAGTGAATTCCACTGAATTTAAGTTATATATCAGAAAGCTCAATTTTGCCTTACAAATTGAGGGGGTTTCACCCAACAACCTATGAACCTATAAATCCCAGTGAACCCATGAACCTATGAACCTATAAATCCCAGTCCAGGTTAGGCAGAGTCCCTCATTGACTCTCTTCAAGAGGAATCTTGATGGGTGGATGGGAGATCATAGGTTTACCCCGGGTATCACTTCTGTGTCACTGTTAGGCAGAGGCACAGTATACTAACCTCAAAAAGGGCATAGCAAAATTAATTTAAAATGGGTGGCGAAAGCCAAACACACTCTGGCTAGGCTTATAAATGCCCTAGGGCAGATAGCCTAGTATGAACCTATGAACCTATGAATATTGAACTGAGAAATGAGATTAGGAAGAAGAGCACAGCTATGCCTATGATAAACCCCATTGTGCAGGTCTTCTGTAACACCTGTGAAAAGGAGTTTTACAGACAGTTTGCCCAGGGTGATATGAGGGCATGAAATTACAACTCAAACAGAGATGAATATTGCTTATTACAGTAACTCAAAAAGGGCCACTCCATAAGAGTTATGAAACCCGATAAAAGTGGGGGATAATTCTTTTTGACAACTTTAGTTACACTGGGAAAATGTACAAAATACTATATGAAAGGGGTTCTTATCTTGCTGCATCCATTAAAGTGGTTTATTTAGCCTACAATAGAATAGACCAATACTTATAAGATGGTCAGTGTTACAGCATAATTTAGACATTGACATTTATAATTTTTTAAATAAAAATTCCACTCCTTCCATACCAACCATTTTTGGATGACCAAAAATGCACAAAATTACAGTTTAGCCCCCCTTCACACCAATATTATCAGCAGCAGGATCTAAGACATACCCATTTTGCAGTTTTGGTTGACATAATATTGAAACTTATTCAGAAATCAAAATATATATGATTAAAGATTCCTGGGATTTCCTGAGTAGACTTAAGCTCAGCCTTTGGGACAAAGATATGTTTTTTTTTAACAGTGGACATCATTGATTTGTTTTATTGTATCTCCCAAGAAATTGGTTTGCAACTATTCCATGAATCACTTACAAGTTGTGAATTTTTAACTGCTAAACAAATTAGATTACTAATGGAGCTCATGGAAATAGTTTTATTTAACAACTATATTTGGTTTAAAGGAGAAATATTCCAGCAAAACAAAGGTGTGACAATGGGTGCTGCTTGTGCCCTCATTTTTGCCAATCTTGTTATGTTATCTTGGGAGAGGCAATTTGTGTTCATATTCCCTTTTTTCAAACACATAAAAATGATATTTGAGATTTTTGGTTGATATATTCATCCTTTGTTTGGGAGAAGTAGATTTAATCCCAGATTTCATAAACTTTATCAAACAAATCACCTCTTTTTTGAAATTTAGGAAACCTACTTTCTCAAATAATTACCTACATTTCAGGAGTGCCCATCCTTTTTTCACAAAAGAAAAGTCTTGTAAAAGGACAGTTTGTGAGACTGGCACATATGGGTTCTGACAAACGGGTATTTGATTCTGGGAGGGAAAAACTTGAAAATATGTTTTTTGCAAGACAGTACCCCCACAACTTGGTAAAGACTATTAGTGATGAGATTTCTAAAGGATGATACGTGAAAGATATTCTGCTCATAGCGATTGACTTATATGCCCCTGAGTATGATAATATAAACATACTGAGTAATGATGGTGGTTTGGAAGGTTCACTTAAAACACTGGATCATTATAACCCATAAAATAACTTTCATAAAAAAATGATAAAAAGATTGACAAGCCAGGTAAAAGCCGGCTATATTAGATTAAACAATAGTTTAAAATCATTAGTATACTCACATGCAGGTAATTGTTCTAGTATGGGTTTGGTTTATATGGCAATATGCTCTACTTGTTCCTGCATTTTATGTAGGGAAAACAGAACAACAACTAAGAAAATATATTTATGAGCATAGTTATGACGTGCTAAGATGTAATTTGGACAATGCCCTATATAGACATTCCTTGGTATGCCTTGGATGTAAAGCTCTCTTTTTTATTTTGGCTAGTTTCTCATGCCAACAGTTAAATTTTTCTTTTCTGCTATCTTCTCCTTGTCTTACTTCTACCAAATGAAAATACCACCATGGTTTATTTTAGTTATGTATCTAATGAGTCTCATATTACTGTCTGTAGTAAAGCTTAGGAAATGTAATGTTTTCTGTTTACATTCTCTATTTGTAAATTGTGATTGTAGGCAACTGTCAAACTTTTTGTATATTCTTTGTAAATCTTTGTAAAATTTTTGTAATCTTCTTGTACTATAGTTATGGAGCTTTTCTCCCTAGGTGTCCACTGAAAACGGGCTACTTGCCCAGCCGGAAACTACCTGGTTAACAAATGTAAAATAAAATAAATAAATAAAAATAGAATTATTTTAGAAAAAAAAATCCTTATAACCCTAGAGGAGGCACTTGGAAACAGAATATTGAGCTGAAAGAGTTAACATGACAATTGAGACTTGATGCAACTCATCCTCCAGGGTTAAATGGCTCTTTCTTTAATAATGGTATTGAAGCAAAAAGTTTTAAAATTATGGTTCACTACACACAACATTAAAATGGAAGTGTTTTTTTACAAATATTAGCCATTTTATGTTTCATTAAATTATTATTATATTTGTATATAAAATTCATATTTGATTTCTATGTTAATTAAGGAATCTTATGCCACTGCATGGTTTTTAACCTTATGAATTTAATCAATTAACCACTTAATTAGTTTAAAATTTTATAGTAATTTGTCTTTGAAATCCATTTGGGGTATGTCTAATATTCCCATTCTATTATTGGTGGGAGGAGTTATACATTTGGCAATTTACTTTAATGAGTTTATTCTAATGAATGCCATCTTTTTTTGCGTGGACAAAAAGCTGCTGGTAAAGTTTTAAAGCTTAAATAAATAGCTGGTTTTATACACTTTTGTGGTATCATTGGTTTCCTTTCTGGAGGTGACCACCCACTGCCCTGTGGTGGACTTCTTACTTGTGTAGTTGTATTTTGTTTCAGTTTTGGGTAGCCACCTTTTCATTTATTTCTTGGTATTACTTTCTAATACTTCCTGTTAGTAATTTGTGACTCACTTAGTTAAGGATGACAAACCCAAAAAATGTCTGAGCACCATAAGGTGCTATGGGTGTTAATTGGAAGAATATGAAAAAGGTTCTATAGGTTTGATTGAGTTAATTAGATTTCTGGAACAAAACCAATTGCACAAAATACAATCAAAACAAATACACATAATTTAAGGAAATATGCTATAATTATAATCAAAGTCAACAAAAGACAGATAAATATCAGGAAATATAAGTTAAGTACAATAAAAGATATTCAGCACCTGATTAAAAAAGGTGAATATGTAACACCTAATGGATCTCTTGTAAGCAGCCAACTGCGAGGCACTTTGAAGCTGTTGAGATAGTAGATTTCAGAGTTATAGGGCCTGGTAAGACAATCATCCAGCTCTAGACCAACCTTCCACTTGCAGGTAATAAAAGCCCCAATTAGGCTAGAGCAGAGACTGTAGGCTGGCTGGTAGGGAGAGTTAGAAGCTCCATGAGGTAAGGGACCTAGGTCATGAAAGGCTAAAAACACTAGCACAAATACCTTGAACATGGCATGTGAATGCACAGGCAGGCATTGCCGATTCCAGAACAAGGATATAACATGAAGCCAGTATCAGTTGATAAACATATAGCTGCATTAGGTAAAAACAAGCTTCACGTCTAGAGCATCTTCCCCCTCCTGGGTAGACTGCATTGCTAAAGTCAGATTTTAAAGAGACCAAAGTATGGACAACCATCAGGAGGTTATGAAAGAGAAACCAGGAATATTCTTTTGACAGCAGCAAGAGGATGTTATAACAGCTGACACCTGATTCTGCACTGAGGATCACAATACAGTCATATTTGTTGGAAATAAACAAGAATCTGTCACCAATTTCTATAATAAAAGGGTACAAGGAAGAATATTCAGGGTGTCCTTGCACATCATGAGCACTCATGTCCTCAGACTTACACATGCTGTCCTTCAGCTGATTCATGAGTACTCATGTCCTCAGTCTTACACGTGCTGTCCTTTAGCGGATTCATGAGCACTTGTGTCCTCAGTCTTACACATGCTGTCCTTCAGCTGTTTCATGAGCACTCATGTCCTCAGTCTTACATGTGTTGTCCTTCAGCTGATTCGTGAGCACTAACGTCCTCAGTCTTACACGTGTTGTCCTTCAGCTGATTCATGAGCACTCATGTCCTCAGTCTTATACATGCTGTCCTTCAGCGGATTCGTGAGCACTCATGTCCTCAGTCTTACACATGCTGTCTGTCATCTGATTCATGAGCACTCATGTCCTCAGTCTCACACATGCTGTCTGTCAGCTGATTCATGAGCACTCATGTCCTCAGTCTTACACATGCTGTCTGTCAGCTGATTCATGAGCACTCATGTCCTCAGTCTTACACATGCTGTCTGTCAGCTGATTCATGAGCACTCATGTCCTCAGTCTTATACACGCTGTCCTTCAGCGGATTCATGAGCACTCATGTCCTCAGTCTTATACACGCTGTCCTTCAGCGGATTCATGAGCACTCATGTCCTCAGTTTTATACACGCTGTCCTTCAGCGGATTCATGAGCACTCATGTCCTCAGTCTTATACACGCTGTCCTTCAGCATACTATTTTTCTTCTAATGACTGAGTTTTACATGCTTGTTGACGCTTTCAAGGGAATCAAAACATACTGTGCAACAACAAGGTGGGTCACTAGAGAAGTAGAATGAATGATTGGAAAAGAGAAGGGGAACCTAAGGGCGATATAACGTATACATTCCTACAGTGATCATGTGGTAAAACAAAACTGTGTTTATTGCATGAGTGCATAGTTCTAAGAGCTAAAAATCTTAACTATATGCTCAGTTCTGTTAAGCAGCAGATGTCTAGAAAGCATTGATAACCAGTCCCTGCACATTTATATGACTGAATTCATATGAGAAATACATCTAGTTTTCAAACTGTTATTGCATCTGGAAATAAGGATGATCAAATACCATTGTTATGATCATTCTACATTATGTAAAACACTGAACGTACTGATAAAACTAATGTAATGCAGTACAGTCACATACACATCATGCAAATTCAATGAATACTATCATTTTGTTTTATCACAGTTAATCTATAAGACTGAATTTCTAATTTGAGTGAAAGATGTATCTCTGTCACTGTGTGTGCAGGTTCAGGTGTAGCGATAATTATTTAATGCAGAGATTTGTTATTGATGGCCGACTGATCAGGGCACCGGTGATTTTGAGATTCATTTGTTGCTAATATCTGACATATCACAGCATCAGAGACCTTGACTCTGTTTTGTTTCTGATCTCTAAGAGGTCACAAAACTGCAGACTCAGAAAATGATGTAACATATGATTGCAACCTATGTTACCTATCATCACAGCCTGCAATATATGAAGCCTGTACACTCATACAGTTAAATTCATACAACAAGACTGCATCCCATCACTTGTTTTGTAGATTGTGTTGCAATACAAAGCTATAAGATACACTATGCTTGCAAAGGAAATGGTCTCATAGCTTACAGATAACAATGAAAAGCAGATACTATCTGTAGTGATATATATATATATATATATATATATATATATATATATATATATATATATATATATGGGTCTAGGTTAGAAGATCGACAGCCGAGATAACCGACAATGGATTAGCGGGCGCCAGATGATCGACACTCGGAAGACCGACGCTACGGATGAACATGCCGACGCCAGGGATAGTGAGTTGGAAAGAAGGCTGTGTGAGTATGCAGTGGTGATGGACGTTAGGGTGCGAGTAAGGTAAGTGTGGATAGTGATAGTCTGTGGGGATAGGGGTGGGTTAAGTGAGTTAGGGTTAGGGCGCGGGTTAGGTAAGTGTGCGGTAGTGGTATTTTTTGGGTTAGGGGCGGGTTAAGTGAGTTAGGGTTAGGGCGCGGGTTAGGTAAGTGTGCGGTAGTAGTATTTTTTGGGTTAGGGTTGGGTTAAGTGAGTTAGGGTTAGAGCGGGTTAGCTGAGTGTGCGATAGTGACGGACCTTAGGGTAAGGGTTTGGGTTAGGGTTGTACATAGTTGTGTGTGTGAGGTTTAGTGTGGGTTTGTGAGGATTTTGGTGTGCTTGTGTTCTGTGTGTGGTTTTTGGATAAGGGGATGTGTTTTGTTAGTTGATTGTTGTTATTGTGGTGTGTGCAGTGTATGGGGTTTCGTGTTTCTGGACCGTCGGTTACTTGTTTGTCGGGCATGTGAGGTGTCGTGTTTGTGGTTTGTCGGTAATGTGGTGTTGATGTTTCTGTTGTCGGTGAAAGTGGCTGTCGATCTTATGACCTAGAACCATATATATATATATATATATATATATATATATATATATATATATATATATATATTAAATAAACTGAAAACACACGAAGAGCAGGTTTTGAAAATCTCTCTGCTCTTTTAAACTTCTTTTTTGCAGGTGGTTCCCCCCACCCCTGAATTTATATATACCAACTCCGAGATTGCCATAACTTGGAGAAAAGGAAATATTCCCAGAAATGTCATCTTGCACTTACTGTAGGTAAATGTTATTTTGGTCATTCAGTCTCCATATTTTGGGACTCACTCATGCAGGTCCTAACATTTCAAATAGTTACCAGTGTATACATCGGGTGGCTGAGCAGTGATGTTATTGTTTTACATAAGGCAGTGAGTTGTTTTGCAGATCATAATGCCAACAGTGTACTATTGATCAAAGAAAGGATATTAAATGACTCATATGGGCTGTCTATTTCCAGTCAGAAGGCTGTTCTTCATTTACACTTACTGTAAAAAACAGACTACTAGTTAAAATATGGAACTAGGAGATAACTATGGAAGCAGGGAATGCAAATCTCCAATTTCATGTCTTGTATCCTGAACTTTTTGTTACAATTTCCTCTTCTATCTATGCCAATAATTTGATGTTTCTCCTTGTGAGTATTGTCTATGTTATTTTAATCTACAGCAAGACTTCATCCTCTGTACAAGAAGACTGATAAAAAAGGCTCAACTACAGATATAATGAAATCTACATGATAGATGCTGTTAAATTTAAAGATGAGCTATTTTTAACGTACAAAAACTACAAGGGTATAAATGAACTTTTCTTGCCATCTCTGCCATTTATTAATTGAATGGCACCTTTAAGTCTCTATACCAGATGAAAGACCTGACCAAATGATCTGGGAACTGTCTTAAAAATGAAATATAAATGTTGCTGAATGTCGCTTTTCTTACTACAGGTGTATAGTGCTAACAAGTTAGCCAGTGCCAAAGTATTGTAGCTAGTGACCCGAGTGGATTACAAAGACTGTTCAGGACTGGGTGGTGGCAGAAAGCTTTCTGCTTTCTAATTGGCAAAATGTCTTCTATGCATTAAGTTAGAAAAGGCACATATGTCTTGCAAAGTGTTTGCTAATGGGCTAAAGATAATAGTACATCACAATTCTAGAGGAAAATGTGGGCTCTGTGGCATATGACGATAGGTCCATGACTGCAATTCAGATATCCTGAGTTCAAGTAGGGAGAAGAAAATCCTCTTATCATTTGAATTATGAGTTAGTAAGTATGAAGGTGATGATTGCCACAACAGTCTACCAGCCACATTATCTGAAATATCTTGATAAGGTTTTAAGGCTAGAGAGGAAATACACAAATAAGTTTCATGGACTGAAGAAAAGTTAACTGACAAAAAGATGCAAAAGCTTTAAAACTTGTTTTAGTAATGCTATGTTGCATGAAGGAGAAACCTCATTATGGGGCAATACTTTATGTTTTTGACTGCTTATATATTAGAACACATGACTGAGAAACAGAAGTGGAGAGACAATTATAGGCTATGTAACAGTCTTTACTTCTATTTGGGGGATAGAAGTTTAATAGAAATTGCCATGAGAAATGATCAAAGAACTTAGAGGTGTAAATAATTTAAAAATGTTATTGAATGTACACATATGGGAAACAGGAAGTTTTTTTCAAAACACTTTATTTCATAATACTTGTCAATAAATTGATAATGAAAAAAATAACATAAGTACAAGAAGAGACAAACTATATACATATATCCTAAATAATAACCACTTATTTTACATAAACTATTCTCAAAATGTGCAAATGTGCCACATTATTAACATAGATGACAAACCTAAATTAGATTTATGCTCTAATAAAGAGAATAAAACAAGAGTACAAGTCACTATTTAAGAAAAAAAACACTTAATGAAAATTTATAAAATGTGCACTATTTGTAAAAAAAGAACAGCTATATATTGTTTTTATTATAATTTTTGTTTCTAGTTATAAGTAGATATCTCATCCAGGGTTATATCAAATAATATCAAATATCTTTGACTAACATTCCATGATAAAAATATATTTTTGTTCTTTATAAACAGCATTTTAAAGGTGTTGATATATTTTATAGTCATATTTTAAATCCATTCCAAAACATATTTTTACCAACAAGTCAGTTTTATATAATATAAATTTTATTCAAAACAAATATTTGTGTTACTACATAGATATTTTCAACAAAAGGTTAATTGGTGTGATATAAAATAAAATATTCCTGAATGATTTTTTCACTGTACCCCAGTTTTTAACCTTAATTTTTAAGGAATTTCACAGTTTGACAATACACACACACATATATATATATATATATATATATATATATATATATATATATATATACACATTTCCACAAGATATAAGTTATGTCTGCCTGCTTGTGGTCAGAGGTCTTACAATATGGTGCTAATGTGGGGAAAATAAATGCTAATTTAATTGGGGACATATATAGACATTATTTAACATAATAAACTGAGTATAGAATAGCTTTTTAAGGGGCATATATTTTATATTAAATTGAACAGATCTGTAAATTTATTTTCTGGGGTGATTATTTTTACCTAATAAGATGAATATATAGAGGTATCTAAATAGCTAATAATAGATATATATTCACAGGGATTTGTAATATATTTATTGTTCATTAGATATTGACAAAGGCTATTACATTTTTCATATTCTTCAACTTCTGGATATGTGATTTTTAATTTTTGCTTTAATAAGTGCATAATTTGATTTAGAATGGAGAGATAACCTTTAGTCAAATACATTTCTTGTCGTATCAGTTCTGGTGAGCTTGTAAAATGTTTAATAACTCACTAGCTATCTTATATTTAATTAGCAGGATGTTCTTAATGTCTAAAATTTGATCATTCAATTTAAAATTAAAATTAAGATCAACAGGACATGAGACTAGTAGGAAGATTTAAATTTAGAATATCAATTATTTTATAATAGGTCAATTTTTTCATCTTTTAAGTTTATTCTTAAAATTCTACAAGCATTTATAATTAGATAATAAAAATAAAAATCCTGACAGATTTAGACAGCCATATATATATATATTTAGCCAGTGCTGAGATAATCTCCTTAAAAATGTTTATTTTGTATAGCATAGAATGATGATGCAAAATGGAAAAGTATCCTAGGCAATATATTCATCTTAACTAATACAATTTGAGATAAGAAAGAAAATATTGTTTTTAATATTTAGACAGTTTTTTGCTATATTACTTGCAAAGTTCAAGGTATTATTCTGATTGAAAAGAATACTAAATATTTAATAGAAGGACTTATTTTAGAATCATTATGCAATGATCTTTCTAAATGAAGATACCTACTACTCAAAGGTAAAATTACAGATTTACAAAGATTAATTTTATAATTTGAAAATTTTAAATACATAAACACACACACACACACACACACACACACACACACACACACACACACACACACACACACACACAACATATATATATATATATATATATATATATATATATGGATCTACTTCATTTTCCCTAACTTCCGATTGACCGACACCCATTTGCCCGACCCAATTTGACCAAAATTTAATTTGACCGACACTTCATTTGACCGACAAGTATTATTGGCAAGTAAATGGTATATGCCCCCTTCCCCACTGTAGTGCGACCGTGGAGTTAGGATATATAGTTAGGGGTGTGTGGGGGGCACAGCCCCCCTCAATGGGGGGTGTGGGGGGCAAAGCCCCCCACTTACTTTTGTTTTACTAAGCAATATTAAAGCAAAACTAAACAATATAATATGAAATTAAGTGGGGGGCTTCACCCCCCCATTGGGGGGGCTGTGCCCCCCAACTATATATTCTAACTCCAGGGTTGCATTACAGTCAATCAAATGAAGTGTCAGTCAAATGAAATTTCGGTCATTTGGTGTCAGGCAAATCAATGTCGGTCAATCGGAAGTTAGGGAAAATTAAGTAGACCCATATATATATATATATATATATATATATATATATATATATATACACACACACACACACACACACACACACACACACACACACACACACACACACACACACACACACACACACATACATATTTGTCTTAACATTTAGGAAGATCTGCTTTAAAGTTTGAAAAAAATATGTTAACATCATCAAAAAATGCTGTTGGAAGGATAATCATAATATTAAATTTAGGGAATGAGCAGTAAAACTTTCATATGTTAGACATAATTAGTGGTTCAATATATACAATGAATAGGTATTGAGAGAGAGGACAGTCTTGCTTGGTTCCATTGATAATGGGTATAGGTTTACAGACACTTTCATTAATTGAGATCTGTGTGTATGCATTTAAATAGAGAGCTTCAACAGCATTTGTAAAGTCCCCAGGAATATCCCAATGTAGCATAACAATCTATGGAAAAAATGGTTAATCTGATCAAATGCTTTAAAGGTATCTATAGCTAGGGTAAAATAATTATGATTAGCTTTGCATTAAGAATTTTGTAGTGTGTTGAAGATAAGTGTATGATCATTGGACTGTCTACCATTTATAAAACCAGTCTGAAAGTAAGAAATTATTAATGGAAGATTTTTGTAACCCTGTTAGCTAACAGGGTGTAATATATTTTAGGTGAACATTTATTAGAGATACCAGTTTATTTGGTATATAGAGTAAGTAGGATCCTGTTTGGGCTTAGGAATAAGAATAGTTTTGGAACCATTTAAATAAAGGTCTGAAATACCATATATTTGAAAACCATTAAACACTTTTAGAAGGATTTTTGCTAGACTAGTTTATTAAATATTTATAGAATTCAGCAGTAAATCCATCAGGATCAGGTGCTTTATCACTTTTTAATTTTTTAATCACATTAATAATTTCATTTAATGAAAACGGTGCAGTCAGTTGCTTGTTTTGTTGAAAATGTATTTTTTTTTAAATTAAAGTTGATTTAAATACAGAATAATAACTGTTTGGTTGGTATTTATAACATATTTGGAGTATATGTCGGTGTATGTATTAGTAAAAGTTTTTATAATTTCACTTGTTTTATTAAGAGTTTTACCTTCATGATTTATAGAGGTTATGATAGATGGAGTATTATTAATTATTAGTAATCTGGATAAAGGGGTGGCTATGGTGGTGCAGTGGTTAGCGTTGCTGCCTCAGAGCAAGAGGTTCTCCAGTTCGATCCTCGGCTGGGGTGCCTTCTGTGCAGAGTCTGCATGTCCTCCCTGTGGTCACGTTGGTTTCCTCCGGGTGCTCCAGTTTCCTCCCACATCCCAAAGACATGCTGTAGCTGGATTGGACACTCTAAATTGGCCCTAGGTGTGAGTGCGTGCATGTGTGTGTCCCTTCTGTGGAAGGTTGGTCACCGGGCTGGCAACTTGACACCGTAAAACTCCACTGCCAGTCATGAGCAGACAGGTGATCCACTGTGGCAACCTCTAACTGGGATAAGCGAGAAAAAAGAAGAAGTAATCTGGATAAAGGTTTTGAAAGGGTCTGTTAACATTCAGAATATTTTGCCAGACATCTAGTTTCATACCAAGATAATTGAGAAAGATTAAAGTAAATGTAATTATTTTCTTGTTTTTATGATTTGATCATTGATATTTGAATCTTGTTGAGTCATTTGGTTTGTTTCCAGTTCTATCTGTCTACAATTAAGTTTGGTCTTTTTCTGTTTATATGGTCTTTTGTAACAAGTTGCTTTACTAATAATCAATACCATTGTCTGGGATTTCAGTGCTGCCCATTGTACATCAAAGATTTTACATTTTCAAAACATCTTTCTTCTACAGTAAGGTTGGACTCATTGTCCAATTGTATGGCTTAAATGTGTTTTTTAATTCTATTAGATAATTAAGTTCAAAGATAATTTTGTAGTGCTTGGAGAAGGATCTAGGCTCAGTTGTAAAGTTTGTTATTGTGTACAAAAATGCTGAATAAAAGAAAAAAATCTAATCTAGACCACATTTTATGACAGTGGGAGTAATATGTATAGCTAGCTTTTGGAAGGTAACAGAGCATAATGAAATCACTTTAGCTAGCAGATCTAGGAGACTTTCTCTCTTTCTCTCTCTCTCTCTCTCTCTCTGATACCCTCCCTGTGGGAAGACTAAAGACACCTTGTAGAAGGTCCATCTACCTGCTTAACTGAATAAACTACTGGAAACTTCAACACAGTAGCTTTATTCCCCAACACAGGGAAGGTATCAGAGAAAGAGTCTCCTAAATCTGCTAGCTAAAGTGATTTATCTGTTTCTTGTTAGTCCTGTCATCCTTTGGGTCACAGACTTTACTTGAGGACTCTGGATTACCTCTGTTTTTAGATTTTTGAAAGGCATTTTTAGTAATTAGGTAAGGGTTTATTAACTCAGAATTATGATTCAGGTCAAGAATAGCTAAAGATGCATTTAGGTTATAAGATTTCGTATTTGTAGTTCTATCTTTAAGTGGATCAATGGCAAAAGTCCAGTCTCCTTCAATTATATAATAACAATTTGTGAATGTATTTAAAAACTTATGTATATCCATAATAAATTCCTGTTGATTATAAGAAGGTGCATATAAATTTAAATATAGTATCAATTTATCATACATTTTACTTCCACAAGTGATATAGTACCACCTACCATTTGGGCCAACTTCAGACTCTACAATGTGCTCGTTAAAAGTGGATTTAGTTAGAATGACATGAATTACTACTGAATGACATCTCATTACGAAGGGTTTTACATCCAGGAAGAAAGAGGTCATTGTCCCCCTCTACTATTCCCTCATTAGGCCAATCATTGAGTACAATGCCCCATTTGGCATGTACCTCACTACACACCTGCAACAACTGGAGAGGCCACAAAAGTAACTCATAAAGAGGATCATAAGCCTTAAACACTTGTCCTATATGGACAGACTCAAAAAACTCCAGCTATTCTCTGTCTCATATCGGCTACTTAGAGGTGATCTCTGCTTGACTTACAAAGCCATGTCTGACCCAGCTCTGTTAGAAATGCTACATGTAAAGAAATCCCAATCCCTCCGCACCACATGATCCAGAGACCTTAACCTCATTACCACAATTAACAGAACATGCTGGAGGGATAGGTTCATAACCCAGAGACTGCTTATGCTATGGAACAGACTTCCCCTACATGTCAAGCAGAGTGCCTCACTGACCCTCTTCAAGAGAAATCTTGATGAGTGGATGGGAAACAAAAAATTCACCCCGGGGATAACTCCAGTGTCTCTACTCGACAGAGGCACTGGGAACTAAGGTTGTATGGCACTATGCCAGGGTAATCCTATGGCTAGGCTTGTAAAGGCCCCAGGGCCATTAGCCTAGTACACACCTATGAACACACCTATGAACCTATGACATCTCCTAAACAGTTCTGGTTTATACCAGCAGCTGTTACATTACTTAGACATTTTTTTTTTAATTTTCACCAATTGTTTCCTTGTCAAGTGAGTTTCCTAGATAAAATATGTATTATCCCTTGATTTAAAAATCATGTGGAATGATAATTTTCTTTTCTTAGTTTGCTGGATTCTTTTAACATTCTATGATTCAATTGTCCATATCATGTGTAAAAGATTTCCTACAGTATGTTTGATAGATATATGTCTGAGTATTAGTGAGATATTTGTTATGAGGAATCAATGCCTGGTTTATTATAAAGGTATGTAGTTGTTGGTCATGATATAGTAGCACATTGCTCATATATCTTCCCTGCAACCCTTAAAGCCTAACCCTAAACCCCTTTAATGTGGAAGAGAAAATAGGAACTAACCATGCCAGGGTTAAAATAGTTAAAAAAAAAAAAAAAAAAAAAAAAAGAATAGCATACACAAAGAAACAAGAATGTGCAGCCAAACAACAGAAGAAATATGCAATGACCATAACAAGTATTTCTTCAATATTGCTATTAAAAGAGTCACATTTTAATTAGTTTACTTATACATTCCCAAATAAAAGATATTAAAAAAAAGAAGAAGAATTTGACCATACTTTGGTATCCCCCATGTATTTTTTATTGTTGAAATAAAACACCTAAAAATATTTGTTCATCATTTATCATAACATAGTAAGTTTGTAAAATATTAGTTAAGAATTATCAAAGTTTAAGCATCACAAATTACAATTAAATGTAGCTATCCCAAACATTATACATTCTAATATATGCAAATAATAAGAAACGCTATTATCTGAAGGTCCGACTCGATGAAAAATCAATATTGTAAAACAGAACGAAGATGGACCACCACATAAAATAAAAATAAAATAGACTTTTAATAACAAGAATAAGCACTTTCATGTACCATCAATGTACGCTTCATCAGATCTTAAAACACAACCAGTAGAAACTCATTTTATATACAATAGCAGGATAGTTAATCATATTCAATCAATCAATTAATTAATTAGTTGACAATTCATTAAGATTTTCACAGTGTTGAGGTTTCAGGCGTTTTAAAAGCCCATTTATATTGCAATATAAAGCAATGGCATGGCAATACATAATGAAGAATAACACAAACAACCAGCCTATAAATATATGTAAATAAATATATATGTATAAAACATATGAACAACATACATCCATAAAAATATAGAAATACAAATTAATATAAAAATATATATATATTTAAGCATATGAACATAAACTATATGATGTTGTGAACTACTTTAAGCTACGAGCTTCAAGAACAGATTTTATCGTAATGAGAATTAGAAACATTGCTACACAGAGGGTCCATAGACCCCTGAAAATAACTCAGCAACAGAACTCTCCTAGATGAAAATACGATCCACTACTAAACTTCAAAGCTGTGATGAAAATCCTATTATTGACTAAGAGAAAAAAACAAACAAAAAAAAATGCCGATATGGCATAGCTACAAATTAATGTTTTTGGAAGATGTTCTAAAGCAAATTAAACTAGCCAGACAAAAAAGATCTCATCCTTTTGTGCTTACCTAATTAATAAACAAATTAAATTCCAAATGAAATATCCATCAATATTATCTTTCACCTGTGAAGGAAATAAATACAATAACTAAATATTTCAGGAAGCAATAAACAGTTTTACATGGCTTTTAGGATTTTTTCCAGACTGAGAATGTTCAACATGTCTGGATCTGTTCTTTTTGTTTGGTTGGCATGCACGCACCATTTTTTGTTTCCCACTTCCTGTCTAGCTGAACAGGAGAGTCATGTTCTGCATTTGAATATCATTCATGTACGACCCAGATAACAACGGACATAGCTATTAGTTCTTCCCATCAGAAGAGGAAGAGGAATTTTGAAATAGGTATAAAGGCCACAACATAGAACTTTATTCTTTTTTTTCCTCTAAAAAGTATATATTTGGTTACTTCAATGTTTTATTACATTTTCAGTGGATGAACAAATGAGGAGTGGAAATGCAATTTGGAAGCAGAAACTACAGTTGACTGTTTTGGTTCAGTAGTGGAATCCTTGGTAACACTGGTAGATAGAAAACTTAAAACACATCTTTTTTGACAAACCTCATGTTATTATGGATTCTTGGGACTTGTGCAAGTTAGCTAAATGTTGAGTATTCAGAGGGCTAGCTATTGGTCACTACTGATGTGAAGGGTTTATATTCTGTCATACCCCACATAACTGGTTTAGACTGGTTTAACCCATCGTTAAATGACAATACCTTAACACATTGAGACACTACTGTCATTTTGGAGTGCATTGGAACTGTTTTGAAAAATAATTTTGTTTATTCTAATGGAAGTATTTTCAGCAGGTAAGTGGTGCAGCCACATGGGATCCCTCTGCCTCTGTTTTTACCAACACTGTACTTGATACTGGCAGAAAAATCACATTTTGATAGTGCTTACTGGTTCAATCTTGCCTTGAATTTAAAGTTTTTAGATGACATTTTTATTTTATGGGCCAGCACTTCATACTTTATTGACCATTTTTTCAACACATTAAAAACATGGCTCATTATTTTAATTTATGTGTGACAAAAATTACAATTCCATTAATTATTTTGGTGCTATGAATACAAAACCTTTGAATCCAGACTTTTTCTAAAACCAACAATCTTTTTTTGGCAAATGAAAGACCTTGCTAAAGGGCAAATTGTGAACCTTTTTTGGTTGGTTTCACCTGAAGATGAATACTGTGTGAATGGGTGTTGTGACTGGTGGGTGGAAAATTTCATATGGCATGGCACAGCTACACAGTGCAGATGGGAACAGAAGCTTTGTATGGTATAATGTACTTTACTAATTAGTTATTTACTAAGGTATATTTTAAATAGCTAAGTTGGTGTACCCTGTTGCACTCTGTTCTGTTATCCTGCTTAAAAGTAATTTATATAAAATGATGAATCAATAAACATCACAGAGTAATCCTGGAATCATTAGCATAAAATGGTAATAAGAAAATCTGCTCCTATGAAGATGCACTTCGAAAGAACTGACCATCACTGTTTAAGCTCAGGAAAAGATGTGGTTGTGCCAGAAAACTTGCTTGCACTACAGGAATCTTCTTTGCTGGTAGGGTTTCACTGCCAAGTAAGCATGTTTTTTTTTTTATTCTGTTTCAGCAGTAATATGCTGAAAAAACTATCGAGAGTATCAACTATCAAACCTCCTACGCTACCACCAACTGATCATAGCCCATCAAATTCTCTTCCATCCAGGGAAGTGCCCTGCCCTTGCCGACATGCTAAACTTTCACAACCCTAAAAGGGAGCTATGTTCATGTATCAAAAACCTGACTGAAGTTAATCCATGCAATAACAGTTCTGGGGAGGCCTTATTCTCCCATGATGTTGCCAAAGCATGGAACACCCTCCCACCTGAACTCAGGCTACAAAGTCACACAGGCACCTTCAAAGGCCTTCTTAAATTACACCTCAATACTATCCCTCTTTGCAACTGCAAAGACTCCCCTTAAAGACCTACTTTTTCATATGTAAGTGACCCGTTGAAGCCTTTAATGCATACACTATACTCTCACCTGAAATGTACTGTTTGTATATATTGTAAATAATGGTACTACTCCTGAGTATCTTATTGTTCTACATAATTGTTTTTGTACTTCATTGTTTCTCTTATCGTGTATGTCAGTTTTATTGTTATCTAAAGCATATATGTACACTGTTATTTCTTTGGAGCTTTTCTCCCCAGGACTCCACTGAAAAAGGACACATGATGTCCAGTTGGACTTATCCTGGTAAAATAAATGTTAAATAAATAAATAAAATAAATAAGACTGGAGGGGTTTGCTGTGCTGGTAGACAGTATACCATCAGTATGTAGGCAGCTGCAGTCCCATAAATTACGCCATTTGGACGAACGCAGATAATGCACTGTCTGTGAATCCTCTTTCCCTACAAAATAGTATAAGATTTCATACAGTGATCCTACTCAATTCTGTTGCAAGTGATTTTTTTGGTGCAAAGATTGAATGTCAGACCTACTCTATGGCACAGAACGAATCAGATGAAATCAAATGCACCTTCCTCCAATGTGTATCCAGCGTTCATAGAGCTGTATCAGAGAAGGCAGAAATGGGATCTACTGGCTATTAGAATAAGGTAATATAGAGGGCAGCTTAAAGTTATTAGGGCAACTCAGGGCTATCTCCCTCAGTCCTTTGATTTGTTTAAGTTTTTCATGAAAAGCAGGGTAGTGTACTAATTTTATTTTTGTGGTGGACAAGGATTTAGTTCCTGTATGACAGATCACAGTCAGTAAATCAGGACATAGGTGGTGGGTATAAATAACATTAGATTACTGATTTTTGCATAAAGTAGTTTGAACTGCAGCTAACTGCATACAGGAAGAATACATTATAAATGGGCTTAATGATCAGGCAACATGAATTATGATTTATAAAACAAAATTCATCAACAATGTAGAAGATAATTAAAAAAATGTTGTATCAATTGCTTCGGATACTGTCAATGTATAAAAAGTTAAGTCTTTTGTTTCTTTTTTTTTTTTTTTTGCAACCAATAATAACTCCATCAGAAATAAAAACTCCAACCAGACAATACTTTTGAGGAATCTGGAAGTCAGTCAGGACTAGTAAAGAATGGAAAGAAAATGATGCAGTTAAGAATGGGTTCATCTAAGGAGATAATGTGAAAGATAAAATAATGAGGCAGCAGGGAATGGTGTATTTAGGCTAATGAATCATGAGAAAGATAGAATGAAGAAATTATGTGAATGTAAGTAGTAAAAAGTTCTGTTAAATTCATGAATGAGAGTACGAAACACTTTAGCAGGCACAGTTGACATGGTTAAGACTGATGAATTATTTATCACATACCAGTAGGTTGTCAGTCAAACTGAAAGAGTTGCAGAGGATATGAATCCAATTTATTTAGAGAGTAAAGGTGTGAGCATAGGGAGGGAAGGATTATGGAAGAAAATGAAAGATAGAGATGGGGTGCTCTGGGCTTCAGTTATCATGAACACCTGGAGGCTTATACTGATAATATAAAGAAAAGACAATACACAAAAATAGGGATCAAGAAAGAGGGAAGAGGAAGGAAAATGTCAGCAGAGTGGAGGAAGAGCATATGACAAAGCTTGGAGAAGTTCAGGTGGAGGCCAAATGGCTCTGTAAGAAGAATATAGGCCTTCACAGTAAAGGGAGCAGCCAGAGAGGAGCTATTAGAAATTACAGAGAAAAGTGGTGGCTTCCAGAAACTAGCAGAAAAAGTGTGTTAAGAGCATTAAAAGTTACATCCCGGAATTAAGGGACATGCTGCACCTCAAAAAATCCAAATCCCATCGAGCTACATGCTCGAGAGACTTGAACCTCAGCACTGAAATAAATAGGACATGCTGGAGGGACAGATTCATAACCCAGAGGCTCCCTTCACTCTGGAATAAAATCCCAGTCCAGGTTAGGCAGAGTCCCTCATTGACTCTCTTCAAGAGGAATCTTGATGAGTGGTTGGGAGATCGTAGGTTTATCCCGGGTATCACTTCTGTGTCACTGTTAGACAGAGGCACAGTATACTAACCTCGAAAAAGGGCATAGCAAAATTAATTTAAAATGGGTGGCGAAAGCCAAACACACTCTGGCTAGGCTTATAAATGCCCTAGGGCAGATAGCCTCGTATGAACCTATGAACCTATGAACATAGGAAAGGGTATGGATGTTTCAGGAATGAGGCAGAGAAAGGAGAATGTGGCTTGCCCAAGCAGAACTGGGGAACTAGAGGAAATAGGACCAAATAATGACAGCTGTATGAAGCAGACTAAATAGAAAAAATGTAGATGAATGTTATAATCAGGTGAGTTCATAAGTTTTTACTAAGCGTATAGCCAGGGCGAACATTAGATTTAGTCATATAACCCAACACTGATGCCAAATGAACAGTGTCCAATATTAAGCAGATTTTCCTCACATATACTAGAGGAAAGTTCAAAATCACCCATGCAATCACCCATACTCATTTTAAAGTTGCTAGAGAAGTAATCTGCTCAATATGTAAGGGGAGCATATTTCAGAAATGGGGGATACACTGGGTTATGTATCTGCCTTACTAGCTGATATCGTTAATGTGCTGGTATAGGTTTAGGTCTTAGAGCAGGTGTTCGCTTTACTACTAGCTTTATTTAGGTGAAGTAGTTCAAAGATTGTGAGGTTATTCAAGGCATAGAAGGCTTTATGAGACTGAACTGATAGCCAGAGCTTTTAGTCAGTCATAATAGCTAAGGTTGCTAAGACTTGATGTCTTTTTAGTGAAGAAATATTAAGGCCTCTCAAGCTGGTTTAGGTATTTAATGAGGTACATACTGAAGGAATGCTATATTCAAAAGTGGTCATAATAAGGGAGGAATAAAATGGATTTTATCTTCATGGACCTCAATGAGATAACTTGAAGGTTCATAGGTTCATAGGTGTGTACTAGGCTAATTGCCCTGGGGCAACAAGCCTAGCCATAGGATTAACCCTGGCATCATGCCACCCGACCTTAGTTCCCAGTGCCTCTGTCGCATAGAGCCACTGGAGTTATCCCTGGTGTGAATTTTCTATTTCTCATCCACTCATCAAGATTTCTCTTGAAGAGGGTCAGCGAGGTGCTCTGCTTGACATGTATGGGAAGTCTATTCCATAGCATGGGCAGTCTCTGGGTTATGAACCTGTCCCTCCAGTACATTCTGTTGATTGTGGTAATGAGGTTGAGGTCTCTGGAGTGTGTGGTGCGGAGGGATTGGGATTTCTTTAGATGTAGCATTTCTAACAGAGCTGGGTCAGACATGGCTTTGTAAGTCAAGCAGAGATCGCCTCTAAGTAGGCGATATGAGACAGAGACTAGATGGAGTTTTCTGAGTCTGTCCATATAGGGCAAGTGTTTAAGGCCTAGGATCCTCTATGTGAGGTACTTTTGCAGCCTCTCCAGTTATTGCAGGTGTCTAGTGAGGTACATGCCAAATGGGGCATTGTACTCAATGATTGGCCTAATGAGGGAAGAGTAGAGGGAGACAATGACCTCTTTCTTCCTGGATGGAAAGCCCTTAGTAATGAGATGTGCCACATAGAAGGACTTTCTGACCACAGTGGCAATGTGGTGATCAAAAGAGAGGTTGCTGTCAACCTGTGTTCCCAGGTCTCTTATAATGCCTTCTGTGTTCAGTGGACTACCATTAATGTAGTAATTCATGGGAAACAGGTTTTTCCCAAAGGGGTTGATGGCACATTTTTTGGCATTGAGCTTAAGGCTATGGTTCTGACACCAGTCGTTGGTCTCAGTGAGGCTTTTCTGTAGGATGTCAACATCACTTTGGGAGTTAATAATAGCTCCCAACTTGCAATCGTTTGCGAACTTTGTCAGCCAGAGTCCCTTCATGTTGGCCTGGACTTCAGAAAAGTACATACCAAACAAGAGATGACCCAGGACTGAACCTTGTGGGACTCCATTCGTGACTAGTTGGCACTCTGACTTGGAGTCAGCTACTTTCCCACTGTGGGTTCTATCTGTGAGCCAGTTTGCAACCCACCTAGTGATATAGGTATTGATGACTAGCTTAGTGAGTTTTTGTTTTATTTTTTTTTTCCATAATAAATTTTTATTGATATATATTTTCAAAATACAATAAAATCACACACATAATTCACTACTATTACTATCAAAACTATATACAATATCTACATGAGATGCTTCCATATAAAAATCGTTATTAATCCAAAAAAGAAAACACCAGGGAAGAAAAACAAAGCCAAAACATTTGTAGAAGTACTTTGCATCCATACATATCATACATGTTTTCAAAACATTGTTTCCTCCACATATACATCCAAACTTTAATATATTCCCAATAACAGTATTATGCTAATATAATGTTAAAAACCTTTTCCCATATTTTTGGGTTATTAATATTTTTGTTACTTTGCTTCAGGAGTAATTTATGTGCTAATATATGCTTTATAGCCACAAGCTTGAAATTATCCCATGATGTCTTGTCTGGTTCTAGCCAATTTGTAGCTATATATAACTTCATCAGCAAAAAAATATTCATACATATTATAGTTTGTGACCTAGAGAGCTCTCTTGGAGGAACATGTAGAATCATAAACTCCCATGATAACGTTGAACTTTGATAACCCATCTTTTGTAGTTGTGTTCTAAGAGAGTTTCAAAGTTTATATATACACTTGCAGCTCCAGAACATATGAAGAAGATCCGCCGTGAGTTTTTCTATGATACCTGAGTGGGGAATTATATGAAAGGCCTTGGCCAGATCAAGGTAGGCTGTATGAACCACCTTGCCTTCATCCACAGCTCTGGTGATTGACTCAAAGAAGTCAACCAAGTTGAGCAGGCATGATCTACACTTCACTAAACCAAACTGTGTGGGATCCAGAGTTTGGAGATTCCCTATATCCTTGTTTATTAGGTCCATGATGATACGTTCCATAGCTTTGCATAGCAGACTCATCAGGCCAATGGGTCAATAGTTCCCAGGATCTGTAGTCGCTCCACCTTTGTGGAGAGGGATGACTGTAGCAGTGCGCTATTCAGTAGGGACAAAGCTTGAGGTGAGGCTGTGATTGAACAGGGCACACAGGTGAGGTGCCAGTTCACTCTGTAGTTCATGTAGAACACAGCCAGGGATACTGTCAGGTTCCATAGAAACTGTATTCTTGGCCTTGGACAGTGCTGTTTTAACCTGTGCAGCAGTAATACTGGGTGCCTGGAAAAACTACTGGTATTGTGATTGGTCTTTTAGGGGGGATGAGAGGGGTAATGTTGGCTCACTATAGGAGGTACCATCGTCCAGTAGCTCAGAGCAAATCTGGGTACTGCCGTGGAGATTCTTTACATAACTATAGAAGGCCTTGGGGTTGTTTTTACTATCTGCTGCAATTCTGTTTTCATAGCTAGATTTAGAGGATTTGATGAGGGATCTCAGCTTTTTGTTGAGGCTGATAAGGGAGTTTTTCTAGTCTTGGGACTTCACCTTATTCTGCATCAGTTTACTCATTCTGTTGTAGAGTTTGTTTATGGCAGTGGACAACCAGATTGGCTTCCTTTTTTTGGAGGAGAGCATCTTGGTTCTATTGGGTATGGCAACATCCATGCATTTGTGTACGTATTCATACAATGCATTGGTGTATGATTCGGTGGTCATGCAACTATTCTCCATTTGCATGAGTGCCATGAAGTTAGCCACCTCTGTTTTTAGGAGCCCAAAGTTAGCTTTAGAGAAGTTTTTCATGGTGGTTACCTTTGCGGGGGGGGGGGGGGTGGATGGATGTGGATTTCAAAGGTGATTAGTTTGTGGTCGGATCTAACCAGGGAGGAGCTGATTATTGGTATAGAGCAATGTAGTAATGACCAGGTCAAGGATGTTGCTATCTGTAGCGGGGGTAAGAATGAGCTGGTCCAGGGCATTGGAATTAATGAACTCCAGGAATCGTTGGGTAAGTGTATGGTATATGAGGAGTTTTCCCAGTTAATGGAGGGATAGTTGAAGTCACCTAGTAAGAGAGTGTTAGGTTGGACCCTAATATTCTCCAGGGTGGTTAGGAACTTGGAGCGTGAGTCTTAGGATATGGTTGGGGACTTATAGCAGGCTATGACCTGAATCACTGTCTTATGTTAGCTGCACCTGAAGTATCTCTGATGCGTTATGTTGGGCTGCCAGTCATGAGGTGTGTGCATCCTTTATGAATATGGAAACACCACCGCCTTTGGAGCTTCGGTCGAAATTCTGGGGCTGAAAGGTGTGGAAAGATATATAGCCTGGTAGTGTACGGGTGCTTTCTGCTGCCTTTAACAAGGTCCCTGTTTCAGCACAAATGTCGATGTTCTCCATTTTAAGGAGTACTTCGACTGAGTTCATTTTGAGATTTAGACTTCTAGTGTTTAGCAGCATGACCCTTAGATTGCATTTGTTTGTAGCTGTTACAGTGGTAATTTGGTCTTTGGAACACCACCTAAGAAAGGCACTATAGGGGTGCAAGAGCCTTGGCCAGTATCCAGAAGCCTAGGGGTGACAGATGCAGGCCATCTCTGGCAAAGCATCGAGGTCTGTCAATCATGTCATCCCAGGCAGACAGATATTGGATCACCACAGAATGACACCAGAAACTTAGCCAGTTGTTGAAATCATTCATTTTCTGCTTGCACTGTGGTATCATTCTGGGTGATGGTAGGATGCTGCTCAGGGCTAGGGTCATGCCTGCCTGGACTACTTAATCCAAGAACTCCTCCATGTCTCTTTTCATGTAGTTTAGGGGGGTACATCTCAGGTCATTCACACCCACATGTACAAAGGCTGAGTCATATTTGTACCTGTTGTTGCGTGACCTGAGTGCATGCGTTATGTGGCAGATCCTGGCACCTGACAGGCAGCTGACTGTTACTTTCTCCTTATTCAACCTAGTGAGTGGGACATCAGTGTGCCTCAATATCAAGTCACCTATGACTATTGTGTTGGGCATGCTGTTTTGCCTTAGGGACTTTGGTTGAGTGGCACACTGTTTAGGAGAGTAATGTGTTTCGTGATTAGTGCTGTGTTGTGGTGGTCAAGTGTGTGTCTGCCTTGGAGGTCTCTGCTGTTTGGGTAGACTTTTATTGAGTGCCTCCTTGAAGGGGGATGTGTAGTTTGTGTTTTTATGTGAAGACAGTGCTGGCGTGTGTTCTGGAAGGCTATGTGTTCCATGTGGTGTAGTGCAAGTGTTGACCTTCTCCTCTTTATCAACTATTCTGGTCATGGCTGAAGAGTGCGTGGCTTCCAGTTTGGATATATAAGTGCATCTCTCGCAAGTCTGAGTGTTGGGAGGTAAGAGGAGAGGGTTGTCGGTGTACATGAGGCAGTTGCTACATTGCCTCAGGATGCCCAAGTTCACAAGGTTAATAGGAGAAAGCACAGAGAACTGACCTTTAAACATGCCTGGATGGGTGTGCATTAATAATAAGTACTGGATCTGTTTCCTTGTAGAACATTTAGTGCTGGTAGCACTTTTGTGTGCTACAATAATTGCTACAAGAAGTCCAGTATGGTAAAGTGCTACACTAATCAGCTAGTATAAGTGCAGGAGAGGAGAGAGCTAGCAGATCTAAGGGAAAAATTGAAGAGCAGACTTTGGCACTGCTCAGAAGCTTACAAACAGTCCTGGATACAGCAAGTCTGTATCTGGACTAGACTAGTTACAGAAAAGGCGGGAAACAAGTGCAAATGTGGGCTTTTAAACCAGAAAGTTGAGAGAGAGATGGAAAAACTGCCCAAACAGCCAATAAACTACAATTTCTGGGTCAGAAACCACTCCTCTTGTGGTAGATAGGTTACCTAGTGCTTAACACTCTCACTGATAAGCTAAAAGGCTTCCCTCTGACACAGAAAGGCTTGGGGGCTCAGAAACTTACAATCTTGGATACAGCAAATCTGTATCTGGACTAGACTAGTTACAGGAGAAGTGGGAAACAAGCCCAAATGCAGGCTTTTAAACCAGAAAAGTTGAAAGAGATGGAAAAACTTCCCAAACAGTGAATAACTACAATTTCTGGGTCAGAAACCACTTCTCTTGTGGTAGATAGGCTACTTAGTGCTTACCACTCTCACTGATAAGCCAGAAGGCTTCTCTCCAGTACAGAAAGGTTTGGGGGGCTCAGAAGCTTACAAACAGTTCTAGATACAGCAAATCTGTATCTGGACTAGACTAGTTACAGGAATGGGGGGAAACAAGCGCAAATGCAGGCTTTTAAATCAGAAAGTTGAAAGAGATGGAAAAAACTGCTCAAACGGCCAATAAACTACAATTTCTGACCAGAATCCACGCATCTTGTGGTAGATAGTCTACCTAGTGCTTACCACTCCCACTGATAAGCTAGAAGGCTTCCCTCTAACACAGAAAGGCTTGGGGGGGCTCAGAAGCTTACATATAGTCTTGGATACACCAAATCTGTATCTGGACTAGACTAGTTACCGGAAAAGTGAGAAACAAGCTCAAATGCGGGCTTTTAAACCAGAAAAGTTGAGAGAAATGGAAAAACTGCCCAGACGGCCAATAATTACAATTTCTGGGCCAGAAACTACTCATTTTTTGGTAGATAAGCTACCTAGTGCATACCGCTCTCACTGATAAGCTAGAAGGCTTCCCTCCAACACAGAAAGGCTTGGGGAGCTCAGAAGCTTGCAAACAGTTCTGGATACAAAACATAATAGATCTAACTATAACCATATACCATAGCAAACCATAAATGCCCTCATAAATATAGTTATAGTTAGATCTATTATGTTTTGGATTGCTGTCCTTTGCTGTTTTTATATACATGAGGGCATCTATGGTTTATCTCAATGATTTTACGTCGTTAGGTATGTTGCGAACAGCTAGATTTATTTATACTATTTTAATTTATGTCGCATAATCATTGGCATCATGTTTTTGAGGCTTTGATGTTTATGTATATATATATGCATTTAGGATTTGTAGTTTTAAATAGTAAAGTTTTGACCAAATAGTGGTTTTAATATTAGTATATTATTATACGTTAGTTACATGCTTATTATTGCATTTCAAGAATGAAATAATGTCAGTAAATGATGTAATGTTAACTGATTATGTGCCGCTGAAACTGCTGCTAAAAGTTAGATCTGTTAAAAGTTAGATCTGTTAAATGATCATGTTTTGGATTACTGTCTTTTGCTAATTTATGTGAGCGCATCTATGGTTTATTTCATCTGAAACTGCTGCTAAAAGTTAAATCTGTCTAAAGTCAGATCTGTTAAATGATCATGTTTTGGATTACTGTTTTTCGCTAATTTTATGTGAGCGCATTTATGGTTTATCTTAATGACTATATGTCGTTAGATATGTTGCCAATAGCTAGATAGATTTATTTTAACTATCTTAATTTATGTCGCAGAATCATTGGCATGATGTTTTTGATATTTTTGAAGTTTTGATGTTTTATGCGTATTTAAGATTTTAAATAGGAGAAGTTTGGGTAAAATAGCGTGAATTATAATGTTCATCATTGCATTTTTAGAGTGAAGTAATGTCAGGAAATGATGTAATGTTTTTGATTGCTAGGATATGACGTTTTTTGAAATGAGGTATATAATTTTTGGCTGTATGTTAATTAAATGTAACGTCTGAGGAAGCGGAACATCCGCGAAAGCGCTAACGTTAATAAATCCTTTGTAAACATTTGCCATAGAATTTGTGGTTGAATTCAAATATATAACTGCGTTGGACATATCTTCCGATTGGGTTCAGTTTGCTTTTGAACTATCTTGGGCTGTTGGTTCGTTGTTTTTGATATATATATATATATATATATATATATATATATATATATATATATATATAATTTTTAATTTTTTGGAATCTCCATATAGATTTTTTTTTTTAGCTCTCAAATGTTGCTTGATTGTTTCTCTGTATTTGATCTTGGCTTAAAAGAACTCTATACAAGCTTATCGTACCTACAATTTAAACAATGTACTAAAACTCATTTTACTATTGATATATATTGTATGCTTTGTCACTGCCGATGCTTGGAGCTTTTCTCCCCGGGCCTCTACTGAAAATGGACATATATCCAGTTAGACCAGCCCGGTCAACAAATGTAAAATAAATAAATAAATAATATTATGCACTATATGTGTCTATCTAATCAAAGACTTCAGTTTTAAGAGGCTAATAATGGATAAAGTCTCATTTAAACCTGGCCAGTGTGTGGAGTCTAATCGAATCTGCCAACTTAGTTCAGCTTTCTCTAGTGAATAGGGTCAAGCACCACCTCTCAATGGGGGGCAAATGCTTTCTAAAACTACAAACTTAAACTTATGTTCGGGATGTTGAATAATGTGTTTGGCTAAAGCATTTAATTCGCAGTGGTCTCTAATATTTCTAAGGTGTTCTCCAATTCTGTTTTTAAGTTTACGTTCGGTTTTACCAATGTAAAAGCATGGACAAAGTTCACATAGTGCACAGTAGACCATTCTGACAAAATTGCAGTTGTACCTGTCCCTAATCCTCAATCTCATTCCATTAATGGTGATTACATTCACTTTTAAAATGTGCGGGCAAAATTTACAGGACACACATCTGTGAATGTACCTGGGTCTCTGTGGCCTGGACTGGTGTTCATACAAGGTCTTAATATTATATACTTTTCAAAAGACACAAATTGGTTTCTCCCCGAAGGTCTCTCTAAGATCAGATACACTTGTTAATAATCTCCAATTCTTTTCCAAGATGTCATTAATATGATATGCATCAACAGAGAAAGTAGTAAGAAAACAAGATCTAAAGTTGTTATTAGCCTTCTCATTATCCAAACTGACTGGTAATAATTTTGGATATAATGGGCTATTAGGTGTTGAATTTGTGGAAGGTAGATGGTCACAATGTGATTCTGTGTTTAAAAGAAGTGTGAAATGACCACTTTCTCTTTTAGAAATGACCTCATTCCTAATATTTTCCACTAAATTAGGTGGATAGCCTCTTTTTAAAAACATATCGCTAAGGTTATGACATTCTTGCAAAAAAGTGTCCTTAAGGGTAACCATTCGGGCAGCTCTAACAAATTGGCCCTTTAAGACCCCTCTTTTCTGAGTAAATGGGTGACAACTTGTGAAATGTAAAAAATTGTTAGAATAAGTGGCCTTACAATATATCTCTGAAGTAAATCGTTTGTTCTGAATGTCTTTTTTAAGTAAAATATCTAAGTAAGCTATTTCTGATTCACATATGGTATGGATAAACTTCAAAAAAGAAATTGAATTGTGGATATATTTGAGAAAAGGGCTAATTTGTTGTATTGGTCCATCCGAAAGAATAAAAATATCATCCAAAATATGGTTGTACATGCGGCAAAAATGAAAGAAGTGGGAGCCAATTAGGTATCTCTTCTCCCATTCCAACATCACAATGTTGGCATACATGACACTGCATGCTGCACCCATTGCTACACCCTTATTTTGGACAAAATACCTCCATTCAAATAGGATGAAGTTGTTCTTCAAGACTATTTCTAAAAATTGTTCAAGCATGTTAATTCTGTCTTGAGACATCCCTTTGTCTACCAAATAATCACAAAACCATTGGATCCCTAAATCGTGGGGAATAACAGTATAGAGGTCCCTTACATCTATGGTTATAAGTATGTAAGAACTCTTAAAGGGGACTGAGTTTATTTTCTTCATAAAGTCCCATGAGTCAATACACAGTAAGGGTTCGGTTTTAAGCAAATCCTTCAAGACCAGGTCTAAGTATTTAGCCAATGGATGGGCAATGGAACTTCTAGCATCCACAATTGGGCATAAAGGGGGCTGGTGTATGTCCTTGTGGATCTTTGGTATACCAAAGATAGTAGGGGTAATAGGGTAGTCATTTAAAAACTGATGTTCCTCCATGTTAATAAGACCATCAATAAAGAGGTCTTGTAAATAACCCCTAATCTTCCTATATGTACCGTTCAGTTCATTTAATGAACTGTGGGCATAGATAGTTTTTTTCTAGAATTTCTTCCATTTTCTTAACATAGTCATCTTTACGTCGTCATAACTGAATAATTCTATCAACTTAACTGGGTTGTATAGGCCATTCACATTAAATATGATAATGTTCACCATCATCTTCCTTGAAAGAAATGATCCTTGTATTCTAGTGTATTCTCCAATTGTGACTCTTATCATTACTTCTACCTACATGCTTGGATCCCTGGTTCTCTTCAGTCTTCCTGACGATCAGTGCATCACTGTTCTCTTGGTCTTACTATGTTAATGTTGTTATCTCATAGTTGAGAGGACTATCATTGATAGCCTTGACTCTCGTACTGATCTGTTGTAGAAGTCTGAGTCTATACTAACTATAGAAATAGTGCTGTAGTGTAACATAAGATGATTTAATCTGGCATGATACATTATACCTGTTAAATTCTACCGGCTACTATGGAATCTCCTTATTCAGCTCTTAGTCTTTCTGTGACCAACTATCCACTTGGTATTATAAGGTAGCGCAGCACCTGCTTACTAAAAGTCCTTTATCGTTGCATCCTAATACTCTGTGAGAGGTGCAAGTATTTATTGAACTTGGAGATTACCCTCTCATCTCAAATCTCATTTGGTAAGCACCACTTACACATGCACACACACTTGCTCATGGCACAGATCAACTCAAAAACTGCTGCTTACACTGAGGATATCAGGAAAATATTGCCTAAATCTCCTAAACAAAGGACTAAGGATCCTCAGACATTTAGTACAGCTATACAGCCATCTTCACCATGCACTTTAACAGCAACTGTTCATGTACATAGAAGCAACAATATTGGTTACTCCAGTCACTTAAGGTCTGCTGACTCTGGGTCCATGCATGGCAAAATTTTGGTACTAGGTGACTCCATTGTCAGACACATAAATGTCACCATCAGCAGGCTGGAAAAGAACAAGGTTACAGCTGTCCTTCCAGAGCAAGGATCCTGGACATCAAGAGGGCTGTCTGATCCCCCCTTCTTAACAGATGTAATTATGACCTTGTAGTGACTCATGCGGATGTGAATTACCTAAGGTTTTCTAACCAGAAAGACAAGCAGGAGGATATGATGGAAGTTGCTATTTAGGTGGCCAAAGCAGGAAAGACACTAGCCTTAGGTTGTATTCTGCTATCACCCAGAATAATACAGCAATAAGATTAAAAGACAATGGAGTTGGAGGGGTATACTGGTTAAGGTGCTTACCTAACAAACAGAAGGTACAGAGTCTGATTTGCACCTTTGAAAGGGAGCTTGCCTAGACTTAAAATGGCCCACAAGGGCAGCTAGCCTAGTACTTACCTATAAATCTATAAACCTATAAACAAGATAATTAACTTCAACAATTAGTTATGTATCTGGTGTCTTTCTTGGGGGGGGGGGGTATGTGCCATTGATTGTCATTCAAATGGTTTACGATGCATTTGTCAAATAGTTTGTGTGGTTGTAAAAATGAGCAACAACACAAATATGTGACTACTTGTGAATCACATTTGGTTGAATTCAAGTTTTATATAGTGTAGGTATGTAGAAGTCTGCAGAAAACAAATATTTAACTGAAAATGAGGTGGCTGTGAAAATGTGGAAAATTGTGTTTTACTGGGTAGTCTGATTAGAGTTAGGCAAGTATATAGATTTAGTTTTGTGCCTGACTAGTCTTGAGTGTGCTCTGTCTCATTTTGTCTGGAGCAGTGATACTATTAGGGAAAGGGTTTTGGGTAACACAATGCGCAGATTTAAGGTTGGGGCAGGGATGAGGTTAGGGCTAACACACACATGAGTAAGGTGGTCCTGGGGAGTGAAGCTCCCCTGCCCACCCTTACTCATTTGTGCTAACCCTAACTCTTAGACATTGGAAATTTACAAGCCTTAGATCCACATCAGTTCAGTCTTGTCAGAGACAGGTCCTGCCTCCATAAGCTTATTAAGTCTTCAAAAAAATAAGTGAAGTATTGGATAGTGGCTATGCAATATACACAACTTATCCTGACCTGACAAAAACTTTTGATACTATTCCATGCAGTGCTGAGTCTAGCACAGGCATGTGTTAGCTGGTGGGCCCTATCATTGTTTGTACAGAGAGATGCTGGTGTGGAAATTTCTTTGCAGTAAGCCAAGTAGTTATTTTCCATCCCTTACTCTTAACACAACATTAAAAAAAAAAGTGTAACCCAATCAAACAAGCTTGCCACAAATAAATAAATAAATCTTACTAGATGTCCCATGCCACATCCTTGCAAGCTCTAGGTACTACTTTATGATCAAGAAAAAACATAATACATACTTAAATGTACCGGAGGCACTCCCCATTCAACTTAACACAATACTCATGGGCGACTATAACTAACCCAGTATAAACTGGGAATCATACCCAACCCCTAAAATGAAGACCTAAAGATTCCTGGACTTTGTGAATCCAAACACCTTGGACCAGTTAGACTGTTCACCCACTAGGGGCACAAACATCCTTGCCCAGGTACTCATAAATGTGGAGTAATATTACATCCTCCCTAGCACAATGTCTTTGCTTGTCAGGTCAGACCATAGATCTATCTCATTTGAAATAAAGGTAAAACCAAGGATACCAGCTAACCTGGGAACTTTTAGGAATTATTCTAAGGCAAACTTTCTACTGCTAAGTGACACCCTGGCAAAGTTTCAGGCACCACCCCCCCAAACCCTGAGAATATCGCTGCCTTTGCTGAATTGTTCACAGAAAGCCATTTGGCATCTACTTCTCTGATGTCAGCGCCAACATCAAGGGCCTCTGGCTGATCAAGTCTGCAGATGTTTGCAGTTTGGGTCCAGTCATGGAATCATTCCAAGACACAAATATCCTCCAAGTAGGCCTGACAAAGATTAATAGCTTGTGTCAGTATTGTGGCCAAAAAGTAAATGCCAAGAAGTGCATTGTAGTATCTTCTGGAAAGATGGTCTCCCCAGCAAACTACTAAATTGGCAAAGCACCTCTAAGCATAGACTCTGTAGTCAGTGATTTAGGAACACATGTAGGCACCGATTTGGCATTTGACCATCATGTGTGTACTGTAGTGAGGAAATAATTCTATGTTGCACAACTCATAAGTAGGGGTATGGCATCTACAGCCAAACATGTCATCATTCCATTGTATTCTGCCCTTATCAAACCAAGCATTAAGTACAATGACCACTTTGCAATGACCCTTTCGGTATGTACATGGTCATGCACATGAACCACCTAGAGCTTTCTCAGAAATACACCGTGTGGAAAATAAGCCCTCTGTGGACTGCCACAAACCTTGTCCTTATGTTCATTCTCCTACAGGCTGCTGAGAGGCGACCTATGCCTGGCCTACAAAGTATCTTCAATCCAGCCCTAATGGACCTGTTACACATCTGTAAAACAAATAGCATCAGGAACACCCAATCAAGGGACTTAAACCTTACCTGCAACATAAATAGAATATGTTGTAGGAACAGTTATGTATCTCAGAGGCTCCCCCTTTTCTTGAAAAGGCTTCCCATGCATGTGAAACAAAGTTTATTTCTGCACTTACTGAAGTGAAACATGGATGAAGAACTGTCAATATACCCCTAGCAACTGTATCTCTATTAAAGAGGGGAAATTTGTGTGTGTGTGTGTGTGTGTGTGTGTGTGTGTGTGTGTGTGTGTGTGTGTGTGTGTGTGTGTGTGTGTGTGTGTGTGTGTGTGTGTGTGTGTGTGTGTGTGTGTGTGTGTGTGTGTGTGTGTATGTGTGTATATATATATATATATATATATATATATATATATATATATATATATATATATATATATATATATATATATCTCACAAAACCCTTGGGAACCAATATCTATTCGATTTTATTGGGCAGCATGGCTAGACTTAAAAAGGCCCCTTGGTGTTGATAGCCTAGTATTCTACTAAGATAACTAAATGGAAAAGGAGCACTGAAACCTGGATGAATACAACAAAATGCTGTTCAGTCATAACAACTGATAAACATTTATATGACCAAACATCATCAAAATACCTTACAAATATTGTACACAGTAGCTTGATGTCCAGAATTGCCTGCACTTTGAAAGATACCATGAAGGTAGGCCCTGTATTGAATCTAGTAGGATAATCCATACTTAACATGGTCTCAGGAGACTGGGTTCTCCAATTTGAATACCTTATATGTATATGTATCTAGTAACTTTTTCTCACTTATTGCACTGTGTGTATAATGCTTACTTTTCTACCTCATTAATTGCAGACAAGACATTTATAGTACTAATGCATATTTACTTAGATCATGCTGCTAATATTAAATTGTATGTATAGCATCTCAGTCTTTCTTATCACACTGTATGAGCAGTACTTGGTTTTCTACCACAGTAGTGGCACCTATATATCTGCTCATTTGCAGTACCAGTGCATACATTGCAATAACTTACATCCACCTGGTTTCTGTCTCTGTCTCAGTTGGCATAAAACCCTAAATCATTTCTGATAAGGCTGAAATGACGCAGGATAAAAGCCATGTGCCATAGGACTAGCAGCCACAGTATAACAATTTAAAAGTGGTAGAGTATCAACACAGGGCATAGAATGCAGTTAGAGGTGCCACAAGGCTAATAAATCTGGTGCAAAAATTCTAAAGTGATATGGAGAACTAGCATGAGCACGAAAGTTGCAAAAATTTTCAAGAGCGGTGCAAGAATTTAAGAGTGGCAGACAGGTGTCACAAAACTTTAAAAACGGAGTACAGCTTAGAAGTGATATTCAGGTGATAGGAAGACTTTACACGCTCAACAATTAAAAAGTGCTCCAAGTACCACTAGTGGTATCATGATAAGCAATTAGAACAAAAAAGCAAGAGAGGGTCAGTACAATAACTATTTACAAGTACAGGTGCTACGGTTATTTTCACTTATGAACTTATGAACTGCTTTAAGTTGCACTTTTGTTTTAGGTATACAAGTACAGGTGCCACAGTTAGTTGCACTGACATGTGAGCTACTCCAATCAACACAGCTTTTTCAAGCATTTAATTACAAGCACAGGTTCCACAGTTAGTTGCATTGACTTGTGAGCTGCACAATTATTTAAGCTGTACAGCTACATCTACAGGTGCTACATTTATTTGTGCTGGCTTGTGAGCTGCTTCAATTTGCACTAAAGTTTTAGGTATTTAACTACAAGTACAGATGCCACAGTTGTTTGCATTCACTTGTGAGCTGCTGTAATTTACACAGCTTTTTAGGTATTTGAGTACAAATGGCATACTTAGTTGCCCTGACTTGTGAGCTGCAACAATTTACACAGCTTTTTAAGGCATTTGTCTGCAAGTACAGTTGCCACAGTTTGTTACATTGACTTGTGAGATTCTACAATTTGCATAACTATTTAAGGTGGTTTGTCTAGAAGTACAGGTGCTGCAGTTCATAGGAGGTTACTGAGGCCCTTACATGCCTAACCAAGGATTTAGCTGATGTTTCAACAAGTCAACACCCAATGCCACTGTCCAGCAGAGACACCGGTGGAATCCCAGGGGTGTACTTTCTGTTCCCCATCCAGTGAAAACCCACATGAACCCAAGGAGGGCATGCAGGCTCCCCACAGAAGGCACCCCAACTGGGAATCAAACCAGTGAACTTCTTGCTATGAGGTGAAGATGCTACCCACTGTGCTACTGTACCATGTGATAAATGAAAAGATGTTTGAGCTGCTGTAATTTATACAGCTATTTAAGGTGTTTAACTATAAGTATGTATGCCACAGTTAGTTGCACTGACTTGTGACCTGATGCAATTTGTACAACTATATAAGGTATTTAACTACAAGTTCAGGTGCTACAGTTATTTGTGATGACTTATAAGCTGTTGTAATTTATTATTTAAGGCATTTAATTACAAGACAGGTGCCACAGAAGATGAAGGCTATGCTGCAGATAAGGCATATTTCCCCAATTCCCTACAAATTAGTTACTGTTTTGGGGTCACTGGGGTTCCTCTTACATGCCATTGGAATAGCAGATTGATAATTGTATTATATGATACTTCTGCCTTGTGAATATTAAGCTTTACTGTAGACATATTGAAGAAATAAGAATATAAACAGATTCATTTGATCTGCACATGAGGAATCACATTAGTTTTCAAAGTGTGTATTTCACTTGCTCAAGGTAGTTTATGTGGCCAGTAGAGTAAATAAGGATACTGGGAGTGTGAAGCTTCCTGTATCAGAGCCAGATCATGGCAGGGTAATGGGCCAACCCCCCCCGCATTCCTGCCACCCGGCATCCCCGCCCAGCAGCCATTCCAATGTCCCATTACTTGCATCTCTCTGCCCAGTTACCATAAACACTGTTTATACCTCTCAGTGTGCACACCATTTTCTTCTTTACTTCTACAATGATTACAGATCGTTGGATTTAATTGAAAACTTATTTCAAATCATATAGCAGAAACACTGACAGCTATTTGCTAAACAAAGCAATATAATCTCATAATGGAAACAGACTTAGCATGAGCAACAGTAAATTTCTCTGCCCTTTAAAGTCCCATTCAGTGAGCCATTGTAGAGGACTACAGCCCTGACTTGTTAACGAACTTCTTCCTGTGCTAAAGGTACAGGGTTTGAATATTTCTGCAGCTGCTTACTGTGTAACCTTGAGCAAATCACTTAACCAAACAGTGTTTTGGAACAAAAGGGACTTTGGGCTAGGCTCTTTAATAGTTACTTAGATTGCATGCCTAGTAACTAACTATGAACCTATGATGACCCTCACCTCTGTTTCACTTTAACTTCTGCAGATTGTAGCTTTTTATACTGAACAGCCTAATACAACAGAGCCAAAGTCCTATTTTCTCTTCTTTTTCCTTCTGCATACCTGTTGACCATAAATGTGTTCCTTGACCATGTCCATTCATTTCCCATCACTGGGTGTCATCCAGGCAACCATGAAGTAGTTTCCATTTTTTAGCTCTAACCCCTCCCCATTGTCTGATGTCACTACTCACAGATCTGAGGGTCTGTTATGCTTTCCCCTGGCAGTGTACTCATTCATGCACATGCTCAGTGAAGATTACTATGTAGATGACACTTGACAATACTAAATGCACTCTCCCAGTCCATATAAGACATGCAGTGTACCTCTCTATCCAAAAGAAAAGGCAGCTTCCCCAGGTGTTTGAGTCAGAGCTGACCACTTATTCCTATCCTCTCACATTGGGTCCTCCAGCACCTGTGTTTGCAATTAGTCTGTGGTAATATGGGCCATAGTCAGGGCTTTCTCCCCCTTGGCCATGAATTTGACGGCTCGAAGTTTCAAATCTGTCAGTGTCTAGCGTTCACCCAACTCAGCATTTTTTGCCCATATGAGAGTCTGAAAGACTTGTACTCTGGAGTACCGGACGATTGCCATCATTAGATCCCTGGACCATCATACAATTATTATTGTATTATGATTTGATCATTTTCTTTCTGCACCATTTGTTTTTAGTGGGATTATTAATCGTTACATGAATGAATGACAAGATGATGTATTCCAACACCCAACATGAATATTTAACATTTTTAAGGAAATTAATTTAATTCTCTAGTTGGATTACAGCTGGTGTATATGGTGACCCCAGAAACACTTACTGCCTTGTCATTAAAGCATGGAAAGGAGAATATTTTACAACGAATCTGGGGGGAAAGAAGGTAAGTGCACAATATTAGCAATCTCAATTACGTTGTATTTTTTACATGTCTACTGGTAGGAAAGATTAGAAGCAGCACAGCTCCAGTGTATAATAAAATATGAACTGATATGCAAATATTTTAAAAGTAAAGATGGCCACAGTTATAGCTCAAATGAACAGTAGAACTAAGCCTTGTATTTACACTGCAAATAATTAAAGCAAACCCAGAACTCCCACAGGCTGAAAACTATTAACGCTTGAAGAAAGCAGTTGCTTACAGCAAAATGTTGTTTAAACACATGTGCAATACTGGAAGTTTTTGTTTAGACATATCAGGGTTTCATTTAGACACATTGAGACATTTCTTTAGGTTTCACAATCAAGTTATATAAAAGTCTCCACATTTTCTTTTAAACAACATTAAGACATTTGTTTGGCTTTCTTAAAAAATATTCAAGTCATCTGTACAAAGATGGGAATGCAGCAACCTGACAGCCAATGTAGAATAATAATGCCTAGCATGTAAAAGTGAATAAAATTAACATGACTGTTTGATTTGGCTGTATTAAAAGAAAAAGACATAAAGTAAAACAGTAGCTTGACCATATGGGCGTGTGCATAAAACAGGGCCTTGCAAAACATAGCTATGCAGCTCAGAGTACTGAGAGCTGAGTTAAGAATTATACTTCATTTCTTTAATATATCATCATTAATAATGTGGTAAGAACACAATCAAAATATGCCTGACAAATGCTAATAAGTAAGAGAAGTAGGTCATAATAAACCTAAACCAAGGGCCATCAAATCATGTTAAAGCATTCGCCAGCAAAACATGCATATGAGAAAATTAAATCATTCTGCAGAATAAGTGTAACCGATGAACTCCTCTCACTAGTCCTGACAAAATGACATACTGAAACCTTTCCATTACAGCTGTCCCAAAGCAGGACCATATGTTGTGCTGTTAAGTTTACTGATTCGTAACCCTATGTTATGAGGAGTGGATGACAATAAGACACCCTTAAGGTGGAGCCCTTGCAATCAGCAGGTGCAGCTTAGTGAGCTCAGGGGTAAGCCTGATTCATGATGAGCACTCAGGCACCAATACTGTTCTCAGTGCCATGCCATGTATGTTATACAACTCTGAAAAACTGTGCAGACAAAGTATTCTTTAACTTGTGCTCTGTCTCATGCTTTTGCGGGTATCACTTTTCTGGTGTCTTACTGATTGTCCATCCTGCACTGAGCAAGTTGAGCGACTGTTTTGACTGTCCATTACAGCCTTCCTTGTAAGCATGTCTACAGCCAATGGGGAAGTTGCCCCTTTTTTCCTTCATTATTTGCGCTTTGCAGTCATAATCTGAATGAATGCAGCATGTATGGGCTATTTGTTTATTCAGTTAAGCAGTATGTCAACTGTGCGTATATGCGTGTGTGTGCATATATGTGTATATATATATATATATATATATATATATATATATATATGTGTGTGTGTGTGTGTGTGTGTGTGTGTGTGTGTTTGTGCATGTGTGCGAGTTTGTGTAGTTGATAGTGTAACAGGTACACATTATGGATTAAGAAAAAAATGCTGCCCTTCATGGTCCATGGTGAAAGGGACAGATCACTGACCAGGATCCAGGTGACTGGAGCTTGACTAGTGTTCCTGCACTGCAGTAGCCAGGTGGGATTCAGTAAAGGAGCATGACCCAATTGCCTCATCTAGGGATGGAGTAAGGTTTACATGCAGTCCTGTGCATACTGTCTGGTGGTACCTCTTTGTTGGACACAAGCTTGTGTCTCAGAGGGTTGAACGGGGTTACTTGGAAAGAACATCTCTTGTGGAACTGACAACATGACCTCTGCCTTCAGCCCATTATAATTGCTTCTTGTATGCATTACTAGGTGTTGGCATTAAGGCTAGGGAGACAAGCAGAAAACCTTGAACCACTGCTGATGTCTGGCTGTATAATGACCCTAATCCATGAGATGGGGAATGGATGGGCCAGTTAGCCATGGCGAGAGGAGATGATCAACAGACAACACAGGCAAAGTGTACAAAAATGCTGCTGTATGTAGATTTTCAGTGTTTGTTACGCTACATTCATTCATCGTCATGCTGGTACAAGATATTCATTCCATATTTCCTTGTTCCAATTACTTGAGCATGAAAAGGACGGGGCTGCACTGCTGCTGGAGCTCTTTCCTTATAAGCCTTTGAATCCTGCTGCCTACCATGAAGAACTATGATGTTAGGGACCACCTATCATGAAGAAATATGATGTTAGGGACCAAAGTTTATTCACATTCAACTAGTATTAACACCTACATTACCTCCATGCATTCTCATCTCTGAAAAGTAGGCTGTTTTATTTACAATACATGAGGAATAACACATCACATCAGTATAATTGGTATGCCTCATTAACTCCTAACTGCACAGTGTTCTTCTTTAGTTTTACATTAAAAGAGGGCAAAGTTTAGACTGAAAGTTGAGTTACAGCAATACTGCAGTGCTATCTGCAGTTGTTACATGATACATTTATCTAAACAAAATATGGGGTGTATATACAGTATGGATTTGGAGTTGTTCTGGTAGACTTGTTTCCCCTAATGTCACATTACCCTACTTTGGTTATTCCATGTTTTTGCTACACTAAAAACAATTAACACAACTCCCTACTGTTTCTAAGTAATGATAAGTCAGAGTATATAAGGATAGAAAAAGGTGAGCTTAAACATAAATGTGTGTTAACTCTTAATGTTAACAGATTTCATAAAAACACAAAAGGCTCATACAGGAAATGGTTATGGATCCTCAATAGTCTAGATAGCACTTAAACATAGGAGGATCATGGAGGTAATGGAATCTGCTCAGAATATCAGTATTTATTTGCTTGTTTGATTGATTCATTGATTGAATGAATGTTTTATGTGTGCATGTACTTGTATTTATTTACATTTGTTTACTAGAGAAGTCCTGCTAGGAGGAATCCCCTTGTCAGTGGAGGCCTATGGAGAAAAGGTCCATATGCAATTAATAATATACATTGAATGCAACAATAATGCATATGCTTGCAACTAACTAATATACATATAGACCAGGTGTTATATATAAATCATAAAATTATATAATTGAAAACAATAAATATTAAGTGCATTAAAAAATAACTATAGTAAGTGATTTAATACAGAAAAGTCAACATCTGTTGGTGTGTAAGGAAAGTGCTACTGAAATGGTTTAGCCTATTTTCTACAAAGTATTTTCATTAAGAGTAATGACATTGGGCAGTATTCACGAAGGCTTGCACGGAGTGTAAGAGACGTGTAAGACTCCATGCAAGCCTCGCGATCCAGGAACAGCCCGAAACTCCATGTAAGAGACCAGCTAAAACGTCTCTTACATGGACTGGGCGTGGATATGCTAAATACCTCACCTGCAGCTGAAAGGCATGCAAATGAGGTAGAGTAGTGATCCACGAAGCAGAAAGCAGCCCGTGTAAGAGCCGTTTTAGCTGCAGAAATGTACTCAGTTGACAACTGAGTACGTTTCTGCAAAAATCACAATGGAGCCATGTCAGCTCCAAATAAAGGGTGCATATGTGTCAGGCAGCATGCCAATGGCCAAATATGTGGCCATTGGCAATGTACCCGATGCAAATATGAAAAATAATTATTATTTTTTTTCGATGATTAAACGCAGCGCTGCCCTGGGTAAATGGGTTGCGCTGTATAAAATATAAAAATGAAGGTTATAAACCCACAAATGCGAGTTTTATGCAATACATGGATTTACAATACAGAGACCAGCAGACCAAAAACAACATGGCCACCGTTTAGTGGTTGCTGAGGGGGGAAGCTGAGTCTAAGAGATGTAACTAAGCATTAGTAGGCAATCTGATGTAAATGAGTGTTAGGATACTGAATTCCACTGTCACATAGCAAATGAGCACATTCTGAGTAGTGTAAGAGATACATAAGGGGGAGGAATAGAGTAGGAGATAGGTGACATCAGAGGGGGGAATGGTAGAAAGAAATGCAGTTCATTGGAGGTCAGTGTTACATGACAGATGTCAGACACATATCATGGAAAGAGGAGTGCCACAAGATAAGCATGGGAAATTCAAGAAATGCAAGGTGTACACTGTTGCTTACACCAAAGTTTCTTGCTGGGCATGCATGCACACGTGTGCGCGCCATGAGGCGTGGTAGGTAAGTGTGCGCACGTGTAAGGCAGACTGGGAATATGGGAACAGTTGGCAGACTTCTAAGACTGTTTGCACTCGTGTGCACGCGTTTTAACCCGAATAAGAAGATTCTGAACCGGTTTAAGCATGTGCGCGCACGTGTAAGCCACTGTGAGCATGTTTCTGCTGGTATGCGAGTTGCTCCCCCCTGAGGAAACAGAAAGGAAAAAGGAAGCAACAGAATTAGTAGGAAGCTAGCAGGGAATACTGCTGGAGCTAGCAGGTGAAAACAATTAGAAGCAGGCAATTACACAGGCAGAATAGTAGCTCAGCCAAGCACTTAAAACCCTGCAAACAACAGTGCAAGATGTTTCTCTCAAGAGACACTGCAAGACAGGAGTAAGCTATTAGAAGTGAAAACTGAAAAAGCTGAACTCAGAGCAGAAATGCTGGGGGCTGCCATAGCTGTCATAAGGAGACATAGGTGACTTGCTGAGGGTGGTGACAATGCAGATGGTGCCAGACTACCCACAGTGAGGAGACAGAGAAGAGTGTACAGGCCCAGGGTCACCTACCACGGTTTACATGAGCTGGAGATAGTAGAGCGCTATAGAGTGGACAGAGACCTCCTGCAGCAAATTGTCGAGCTGTGCAGGCCACGCCTCACACACAGAACCAACAGAGGCGAACTCATCCCAGTGGAAACCAAGGTATGTGTTGGCCTAAGAACAGTAGCAACAGGTACCTTCCAGAGACAAACTGGTGATATGATGGAGATATCACAGGCATCAGCCTCCAGGGTACTGCACCAGTTCTTGGATGCCATGTCAGCACATGTCAGTGATCATGTATATTTCCCCAATGCCTGTGAGGTATTGGCCAGCAATATGCGTCTCTTCCAGCAAATAGCGGAATACCCTGAGGTAGTGGGTGCAATAGACTGCATGCACATATGCATCAAAGCACCAGCCGGTGAGCAGGGTATGGCCTACATTAACCGCAAGGGCTTCCCCTCCATCAACTGCCAAGTCTTGTGTGATGCCCCAGGCATAATAATGAATGTGTGTGCTGGCTGCCCTGGGAGCTACCATGATTCCGATATCTGGCATTTGACGCAGCTGTACCAGACATTTGCCAATGGGGACATCCCACATGGACACCTAGTGGGGGATGCAGGTTATGCACTGGAGCCATGGCTGATGACACCCATCAGAAACGCACACACACCTGAACAGGAATGCCATAATGAGGCACACGCACAAACACGTAATGTAATAGAGCGTGTGTTTGGGCTGCTCGAATCATGGTTCAGGTGTCTAGACACATCTGGTGGAGCCTTGCAGTACTCACCAACTACATGTACCCAAATTGTCATGGTATGTGCTATGCTACATAATATGATCTTGCGAAAACAGCTGCAGCAGGACCAGCATAGGGCCAGGCCAAACAGCCCCCCCACCATTGCCAAGGCCATCACAGGCAGAGCGTGACTCGGAGGAGGAACAACCTGAGCCTGTCCCAGTAGGCAGAAGGAGGTGTGCCCAGTATGCCCTGGCCTTGGCAAAGAGGCAACGCATAGCACATACACTGGTTCAGTAGGAACCCTGGGAATGATACCCCTCTCTGACTCACTCATATAATAACATGGATGCCTAAAATGACATAACCTGCTCTCAAACATGTACAGGGAGTGTAATATGTGCATCCGACAGAGGCAGCCCTGCAGCAGCACCTGAGGCATGAATGCCATGTGTTAAGTAATGTAACACCATGTAGTATATGCACCCTTGAGGACCCTGACTAACATCCTACCCTCACCAAGCATGATGCCACAATATGACGATGGGATGATCAATTGCAATAATTGGCTGAGTATTGCAGTTAGTCAAAGGGGATCCAATGTGTGCCAGCCTGGGATGACATGCTGAGCATGACATGATGCTCCACAGGCTAGGGGTGGCGTGCACCTATCAGTCCAGGCCTCATGGATACAGGCAAAGGCTGTCGTTACCCACAGTGTGCCCTGAATAGGTAAGGCTCAAAACACAAACCTACCTCCATAGGTACCACAAGGGATAAGAACCTAGATGGAATGCTACCCAATGCCAGAAGTCTAAACAGCAAGATGTGTGCAGTGTAAACTCAGCCAGTATGGAGAATGTTGATATCTGTCCTGTAACAGAAAACTGGGTCAAGGCTCACAACAGCACCCTAACACTACCAGGTTACACCTCATACTGTGCTGTACAGCCTCAAAACACGGAACAAGCTACAAAAGGAGGGTGACTAGCAATAATTGTCAAGGATAACCACACCCCCATGTTGGTACCACAACAAGAAGCAGCATGGACTAACCATGGTCAAGTAACAGTGGCTAAAACTGCTTCCCAGTTTATAGCCTGCTACAGACTACTGTCCTAACACCAGGAACTGCACCTGGCCTGTGTTGGAATACATGAATATATCAAGTCCCCCAAACCACATTATATTGGTTGACTGAAAATACCCAGACATAGACTGGGAGCATTATACTAGCTCCAACACTGTAGAAGAAAAGTTCATAGAATCCATAAACCAAAATGCCCAGGAACAACGTACCACTCCCACAAGAGGGGTAAGCATACTGGATGTGATAATCAGCAACATGGGTACTGGATGGCAAGATGAGAAGTGTATCCCTCACTGGTAAGACCAGACCATAGAGTAATCACACTGGATATACACATCCTGACCACAGTCCCTGGCCAGAAAACCACAGTGACAAACATGTGTAAAGCATAAGTTGCACTCCTCCAAACTGATGTGGAATCCATTAAAGGCCTTGTGCAGGTGCAAAATATGGGCCACACCTCAGAACCTGTTATACAGGCATTCCATGAACACAGCCAGGAATGCTTGGATTATGCAATCACAAATAACAACAAGACACAATGCCATACACGCAGGCATCTGGCATGCTGGACTCCAGCCATTGCCAAAATATGCAAAAGAATGAGGAAGCTACTACATGATAGAGCAAACATAAAAAGGGAAGTAATCACTGATCAGTAGTATGGCAATAAAATATGTCCACACATACAATCCACTAAGGCCAGCTACAACTAGTTGAATCTGTGAATCCTGAGGCAATATTACAACTGCCCCAAGTACACAGACAACCCTCAACTCCCCCCAAGAAATACAAATATTTGTGAGAGATGCAACCATTTATCCAAACCGGAGGCTGAGCTCCCTCAACTCAGTACTGTCAAAACTAGCCAGGAGGAGAAGGTAACCACACACACCACAAACCCAGTCCCACATAGACCTATCACAACTGCAAACCAAAGACATAAACATAGAAAAACATTCCCGGAGGCCCTAATTACAAACACACCACACCAACCGAGGCCTCCAAAGCAGACCCCCAAGCAACCACAACCTCCAAACATAGCACATGCAACACATAGTACACAAAGCTAGTGTGCCAAACAGTCACATGCCAGAAGGAGAAACAACATGCCTGATACAGTTGTAATAGGTGACTCCATAGTTAGACACACTGCTGTCCCGCTCACCAGACTGAGCAAGGGAAAGGGTACAGTAAGCTGCCTGTAGGCTGCTACAATATGCCACATAACACAAGTATGCAGGTCACCCCAAAGCAAGAAGAAATATGATGCAGTCATTGTCCATGCTGGCATGAATGACCTGAGATGTACCTCCCTGGACTACATGAAAAGAGACATAGATGAGCTCTCTGAGTATGTACTCCAGGCCGGTATGACACTGACCATTTGCAGCATCCTACCCTCACCAAGAATGATGCCACAGTACAAACACAGAATGATCAGCTTTAACAAGTGGCACGATTACTGCTGTCATTCCAAGAGGATCTAATGTCTGTCTGCTTGGGATGTCATGCTTGACAAGCCATGCTGCTGTTCCAGGGATGGCTTGCACCTGTTACCCCTGGGTGTCTGGATATTGGATAAGGCTTTTGCCACCTCCATAGAGCCTTATGTAGGCAAGGCTGAAAAGACTAACCCACCACACTAGAAAACATAAGTGGTAAGAAACATAAGGGTAATGCTGACCAATCCAGACATGTAAACCGCAATATGCATGCTCCTGAGGCCCTCCCCTGTATGGAGAACATTGATGTCTGTGCAGTGACAGAAACCTGCTGCAAGCCTCCTGACAGCACACCAGCACTACCAGGTTATACCTCATATCATGCGTTATGGCCCCAAAACCTGGACCAAAACATAAAAGGAAGAGGAGCATCCATATTCAGCACAGACACCCATACGTCCAGGTAACTGACAATGCACGAAGCATCGGAGACCATCCATGTGCACCTAACCATAGGCAAAACTGCTGTAAAGTCTGTAGCATGCTACAGACCACACTCTCACACACAAGAACCCCACCCAGCTGTCCTGAAGACACTGGACAGTATGAATGTCCCACCAAATACCAAACAAGGTACTCACAAATTACCACATAGGTGGTAAACCATTATGTATGGAAGGAGTAATCAGGGACCTAGGGACACAAGTGGACAGTAACCTGTTATGTGACACTCACATTGCCAATGTGGCTAGGAAGACTGTCGATATTGGACACCATTTTATGAAAGGATTCACATCTACGTCAACAGAGGTCATTGTGCCCCTGTACTGTTCTCTTATCAGACCCATAATCTAGTACAATGCCTCATTTGGGATGTACCTTACCTGACACCTGCAGCAGTTAGAAAGACCTCAAAGGTACCTCACCAAGAGGATAAAGGGTCTCAAATATATGTCATATGCTGCCTGGCTGTAGACACCGCAGCTGAATGCAGTCACATACTGCCTACACAGAGGCATTGTATGTCTGTTGTACAAGGCCATGTCCAACACAGGAGTAATGGACATGCTCCACCCCAGAAAACTCAAAGCCATCGGAGCTGTGAGAGTGAGAGATGTCAACCTCAACAAAAAATGAAATAGGATGTGCTGGAGGGACAGATGCATAACCCAGAGGCTCCCCACACCCTGGTACAGAATCCCACTCCATGTTAGGCAGAGCCCCTCACTGACACTCTTCAACAGGAATCTTGCCAAGTGGATGGATGATCGTAGATGTACACTGGGGGTCTTCACTGTGTCACGTTGACACAGCTGTACCAGACATTTGCCAATGGGGACATCCCACATGGACACCTAGTGGGGGATGCAGGTTATGCACTGGAGCTGTGGCTGATGACACCCATCAGAAACGCACACACACCTGAACAGGAACGCCATAATGAGGCACACTCACAAACACATAATGTAATAGAGCGTGTCTTTGGGCTGCTCAAGTCACGGTTCAGGTGTCTGGACACATCTGGTGGAACCTTGCAGTACTCACCAACTACATGTACCCAAATTGTCATGGTATGTGCTATGCTACATAATATGATCTTGCAAAAACAGCTGCAGCAGGACCAGCATAGGGCCAGGCTAAACAGCCACACACCATTGCCAAGGCCATCACAGGCAGAGCGTGACTCGGAGGAGGAACAACCTAAGCCTGCCCCAGTAGGCAGAAGGAGGCGTGCCCAGTATGCCCTGGCCTTGGCAAAGAGGCAACGCATAGCACATACACTGGCTCAGTAGGAACCCTGGGAATGATACCCCTCTCTGACTCACTCATATAATAACATGGATGCCTAAAATGACATAACCTGCTCTCAAACATGTACAGGGAGTGTAATATGTGCATCCGGCAGAGGCAGCTCTGCAGCACCACCTGAGGCATGAATGCCATGTGTTAAGTAATGTAACACCATGTAGTATATGTACACTTGAGGACCCTGACTAACATCCTACCCTCACCAAGCATGATGCCACAATATGACGATGGGATGATCAATTGCAATAATTGGTCAAGTATTGCAGTTAGTCAAAGGGGATCCAATGTGTGCTAGCCTGGGATGACATGCTGAGCATGACATGATGCTCCACAGGCTAGGGGTGGCGTGCACCTATCAGTCCAGGCCTCATGGATACTGGCAAAGGCTGTCATTACCCACAGTGTGCCCTGAATAGGTAAGGCTCAAAACACAAACCTACCTCCATAGGTACCACAAGGGATAAGAACCTAGATGTAATGCTACCCAATGCCAGAAGTCTAAACAGCAAGATGCGTGCAGTGTAAACTCACCCAGTATGGAGAATGTTGATATCTGTCCTGTAACAGAAAACTTTGTCAAGGCTCACAACAGCACCCTAACACTACCAGGTTACACCTCATACTGTGCTGTACAGCCTCAAAACATGGAACAAGCGACAAAAGGAGGGTGACTAGCAATAATTGTCATGGATAACCACACCCCCATGTTGGTACCACAACAAGAAGCAGCATGGACTAGCCATGGTCAAGTAACAGTGGCTAAAACTGCTTCCCAGTTTATAACCTGCTACAGACTACTGTCCTAACACCAGGAACTGCACCTGGCCTGAGTTGGAATACATGAATATATCAAGTCCCACAAACCACATTATATTGGTTGACTGAAAATACCGAGACATAGACTGGGAGCATTATACTAGCTCCAACACTGTAGGAGAAAAGTTCCTAGAATCCATAAACCAAAATGCCCAGGAACAATGTACCACTCCCACAAGAGGGGTAAGCATACTGGATGTGATAATCAGCAACATGGGTACTGGATGGCAAGATGAGAAGTGTATCCCTCACTGGTAAGACCAGACCATAGAGTAATCACACTGGATATACACATCCTGACCACAGTCCCTGGCCAGAAAACCACAGTGAAAAACGTGTGTAAAGCATAAGTTGCACTCCTCCAAACTGATGTGGAATCCATTAAAGGCCTTGTGCAGGTGCAAAATATTGGCCACACCTCAGAACCTGTTATACAGGCATTCCATGAACACAGCCAGGAATGCTTGGATTATGCAATCACAAATAACAACAAGACACAATGCCATACACACAGGCATCTGGCATGCTGGACTTCAGCCATTACCAAACCATGCAAAAGAATGAGGAAGCTACTACATGATAGAGCAAACATGAAAAGGGAAGTAATCACTGATCAGTAGTATGGCAATAAAATATGTCCACACATACAATCCACTAAGGCCAGCTACAACAAGTTGAATATGTGAATCCTGAGGCAATGTTACAACTGCCCCAAGTACACAGACAACCCTCAACTCCCCCCAAGAAATACAAATATATGTGAGAGATGCAACCATTTATCCAAACCGGAGGCTGAGCTCCCTCAACTCAGTACTGTCAAAACTAGTCAGGAGGAGAAGGTAACCACACACACCACAAACCCAGTCCAACGTAGACTTATCACAACTGCAAACCAAAGACATAAACACAGAAAAACATTCCCGGAGGCCCTAATTACAAACACACCACACCAACAGAGGCCTCCAAAGCAGACCCCCAAGCAACCACAACCTCCAAACATAGCACATGCAACAAATAGTACACAAAGCTGGTGTGCCAAACAGTCACAGGCCAGAAGGAGAAACAACATGCCTGATACAGTTGTAATAGGTGACTCCATAGTCAGACACGCTGCTGTCCCGCTCACCAGACTGAACAAGGGAAAGGGTACAGTAAGCTGCCTGTAGGCTGCTACAATACGCCACATAACACAAGTAAGCAGGTCACCCCAAAGCAAGTAGAAATATGATGCAGTCATTGTCTATGCTGGTGTGAATGACCTGAGATGTACCTCCCCGGACTCCATGAAAAGAGACATAGATGAGCTCTCTGAGTATGTACTCCAGGCCGGTATGACACTGACCGTTTGCAGCATCCTACCCTCACCAAGAATGATGCCACAGTACAAACACAGAATGATCAGCTTTAACAAGTGGCACAATTACTGCTGTCATTCCAAGAGGATCTAATGTCTGTCTGCTTGGGATGTCATGCTTGACAAGCCATGCTGCTGTTCCAGGGATGGCTTGCACCTGTTACCCCTGGGCGTCTGGATATTGGATAAGGCTTTTGCCACCTCCATAGAGCCTTATGTAGGCAAGGCTGAAAAGACTAACCCACCACCCTAGAAAACATAAGTGGTAAGAAACATAAGGGTAATGCTGACCAATGCCAGACGTGTAAACCGCAATATGCATGCTCCTGAGGCCCTCCCCAGTATGGAGAACATCGATGTCTGTGCAGTGACAGAAACCTGCTGCTTGCCTCCTGACAGCACACCAGCACTACCAGGTTATACCTCATATCATGCGTTATGGCCCCAAAACCTGGACCAAAACATAAAAGGTGGAGGAGTATCCATATTCAGCACAGACACCCATACGTCCAGGTAACTGACAATGCACGAAGCATCGGAGACCACCCATGTGCACCTAACCGTAGGCAAAACTGCTGTACAGTCTGTAGCATGCTACAGACCACACACACACACAGGAACCCCACCCAGCCGTCCTGAAGACACTGGACAGTATGAATGTCCCACCAAATACCAAACAAGGTACTCACAAATTACCACATAGGTGGTAAACCATTATGTATGGAAGGAGTAATCAGGGACCTAGGGACACAAGTGGACAGTAACCTGTTATGTGATACTCACATTGCCAATGTGGCTAGGAAGACTGTCTATATTGGACACCGTATCATGAAAGGATTCACATCTACGTCAACAGAGGTCATTGTGCCCCTGTACTGTTCTCTTATCAGACCCATAATCTAGTAAAATGCCTCATTTGGGATGTATCTTACCTGACACCTGCAGCAGTTAGAAAGACCTCAAAGGTACCTCACCAAGAGGATAAAGGGTCTCAAATATATGTCATATGCTGCCTGGCTGTAGACACCGCAGCTGAATGCAGTCACATACTGCCTACACAGAGGCATTGTATGTCTGTTGTACAAGGCCATGTCCAACACAGGAGTAATGGACATGCTCCACCCCAGAAAACTCAAAGCCATCGGAGCTGTGAGAGTGAGAGATGTCAACCTCAACAAAAAATTAAATAGGATGTGCTGGAGGGACAGATGCATAACCCAGAGGCTCCCCACACCCTGGAACAGAATCCCACTCCATGTTAGGCAGAGCCCCTCACTGACACTCTTCAACAGGAATCTTGCCAAGTGGATGGATGATCGTAGATGTACACCGGAGTCTTTACTGTGTCACGTCCAGACAGAGGCACAGTAAAGTAAATCATAAATGGCCATAATATTCACATAGCAAGGGGCGGCGAAAGACACACACACGCTGGCTAGGCTTACAAATGCCCTAGGGTGGATAGCCTAGTATGAACCTATGAACCTATGAAGATACAAATTGTACAGGACACTAAGGATAATCCCAAGGCTTACTCAACTGATTGTAGGAACCGTGTTGGGAATTCACAGATATGCTCTGAATCACACAAACATTACAAACAACATACCAAACACACACACATATTGCCAACATACAACCTGACAGGTGCAGTGCAAACCCCCCTCCCCAGAATGCAAAATCTCCATCCCAGCAGACTGCTGGCCCCCTGACATTGCAGATGCTGAGGTAACATCCAGCATCTACAAAGCAAAACACACAGCAGCAATGGTATGAGATAGTGTCCTGGGCTGAGTCCAACATGGACTCCAAGAAGAATGGAATGCCAAATCACACTACTGCTCAATGTCAGCCTTACCACAGGATATGTACCCAAAGAGCACTGTAAAACAACAGTGGTCCTTCTCAACAAAGGTGTTGCCTGAATGGATACTGCAAACTACCACCCCAGACTCCTGAGAAGCTTGGTCTGCACAGCTATGGAAAGGATCAGCATGTACCGCAGACATAAAGATATTCGGGACCTACTGACACTGGACCCTACCCAGTGTGGCTTTCTTAAGTGCAGATCCTGCACCTAAACATGTTTGATTCATTTGAAACCGTCATTAAGGTCATTGATGAGGGCAATGTGGTCCACACAGCGTAGCTGGACCTTGCAAAGGCTTCCATACAATACCCTACGTGTTCATTATAGATATGCTCACCAGCTTAGATATAAGCCCATATGTCAGTAGAAGGGTTGCAAACTAGACCAATGACAGAACTGACATGGTCTGACATGCTGCAGCCATGTCAGACTACAAACCAGATACAACTGGCATCCCACAAGGCTTGGTCCTGGGACCTCCCTCGCTTGGTATATATGTCCCATAGGTACAGGCCAACATGGAAGGACTGTGTCTGAACATGTATGCAGAGGACTACAAACTGCCCACCATATCTGACCCTCCAGCTGACACAAGCATCCCATAAAAGGGCCACATAGAAACAGACAACTGGTGCCATAGCCATGTCAGCAAGCTAATTGCAGAAAACTGTATAGTCAACCCCCGTGGATATACAGTAAGTGCCCACCAATTACCACAAGGTGTTAACCCATTACGTACTTAACATGTAATGAGAGACCTGGGGACACAAGGTGATAGATATCCTGCACTGGACAAACATGTGGCTGTAGTGTTTACAGAAACATACCATATACCCACCTAATCATGAAGGTTGTCAGATCTAGATAAGGGGATGTCATTGTGGCTCTGCAGTCATCCTTCATCAGTGTTACAATTGACTACAATAGCCCCTGTGGGATGTACCTCAGCAGACACCTCCATCAACTATAAAGTCCCCAACAGTACCTCACCAGGAGTATCAAAGAGCTTGAACAGATGCCATGTGTTGCCTGATTAAACAAACTGCAGCTCCACACACTGCCATACTGCCCACCCAGAGGCAAGCTGTGCCTGATGTATAAAGCCATGTCCAAGCTGGAATCAATGAACATGCTGCACCTTGTACAATCTGAATGGCAGTGAGCTATGCACATGAGAGACCTGAACCCCAGCACTGACATACATAGGACAAGCTGTACTGCATGATCCATAACACAGAAGCCACCCCCACTCATGAGTAAACTCCCAGTACAGGTTATCCATAGAGTCACTCATCGATTCTCCTCAAGAGGAATCGTGATGAGTGGATGGGAGATGGTAGGTTTACCCTGGGTATCACTGTTATGTCACAGGTAGACGGAGGCACAGTATACTAACCATGACATATGTCATGGCAAACTCCACTTACAATGTGTGTCAAAAGACAAACACACTCTCCAACTAGCATTAGAAATGGCCTAGGGCACATCGCTACTGTTTGCCAATGTACACCTATGTTGTGGAAAACACTACCAATGTTGGACAAGCCTGGTATAAGTAGTTCATATCTGAGCATAATGCAACATGGTCAGATGTGCACAACTGGCCCCTAACCAGGCTGTTGTGCTCACTATGGAAATGTAAAGCAGTGATAGAACTAAAGCCCAGGATACTGTACACCACAGTGAAAGTACTGAATCAGTACACTATACGGTACTACAGTGTTAGGTCAGTATGAAAGGATGTTGACAACTGTATGCAAAGTATCCCATGTAAACCCTGTAGGCACAGTATAATCCCTGTTGTGTTCACACACAAAGCAGTTGGACAGTAACTACACAACATGACACACAACACACAACCATAAACGGGAAATATTGTTGAAGTTCGCACTTATCCACAAATGTGATTGGCTGCAGAGTTCAACATATGGAAAGCTCACACTGGGCATGCTCGCACACTTTGATAAATGAGACATATGTCAGACAACATGCCATGGGAAGGCTGAACTGGGCATGCTCACACACTTAGGCCAAATCTCAGTTTAGCAGTTGGCCACACATATCTGGTATTTGTATGTGTTATTCCAGGAACCAACCACATTACAGCAATCTGCCCAGTGCACACAGTTAAATGACTACAGAGACATACGTGGTATAGTGGATCCCTCCCATATGCAAACATCTTCCACAGATACACAAGTTGTTCATACAAACAGGGAATGCTATGGCAATAAAGACCTGCAAACAGTCTATCAGCAACAAATAATGTGCATCTGACAATTAAACATATGGGTGTAGAGGTCAACACTAGGCTGTTTGCCCTAGGGTATGACAGCTTAGCCAGAGTGTGCTTGGTGTCTGCCTCCCCAGTACAGTAGGCTACTGTGCCACTGTAAAGTAGGTCACATAAGGCACTGTGTGAGGCTAGTGTGCTGTGCCTCTCTCAAGCAGGGACACAGTGGAGATCCCAGGGTTTGAATTTGCTAAGCCACATCCATGTTGTTGGTGTGTGCTGGAAGAGGGTTGCTGAGGACCTCTAACAGTAAGTGGGCATCAATAACAGACTGAGGGGAGCCTTATCTGCATTGTATGGACAATTTCACTGTCAACACTGTGTCGTGATGATTATGAGGGATTGAAGTGTCGTGCCGGTACTGTTCAGAGATGTCCTCCCTCTGTGGGCTACTGCTCTGCAATATATTAGCTCACTCTGTCTGTTGGACAGCTCATATATGGCTGGTGTACACCTGACAGGTGTCCTGTTGTGGAGCAGTCATGGGTATATTTGGGATAGCATGATCAATGCAAACCTTCCACATGCTCATAGAATACAATTGTCAAGGATTATGCAGAGTGGCCTGTATGCTCCCCCAGCATGGGTCCTTTGAAGTCTTCCACCCCAGTCTTCACAAGTGTAAAGTCTGCTTTTGATAAATACAGTTTGTTTGCAGTGACAACCTTGCCTGGGGGTGGGGATGGGATATGGATGTCCAGGGAAAGGTGGGTATGGTCAGATATCAACAATGGTGGTCTACCTCTGGTGTGGAACAGTGAGTACTCATGTTGCAGATGTTCAGGTGCAATATGTATTCCCCCTTGTGGCTGTGGTGAGTGGTCCTGCCATAGCACATGGACTCACAAATTGTAGTGGCTGTAGGGTAATGTTGTAGAGGCCTGAGTAGTTCCCACACACAATATGCCTGTACCTGACGTTAACAACTGGAATGGTGTATGTGAACACCTGCATATCCTAGCACTGTTCCCAGTGAAGCAAAGTGTGTGTCCTGGATGTGGGAGGGGTGGTCTGGACTGGTTGTGTTGTGGGTTACAGGTCCTGTGGTCACGAAGCATGGTATAGAACATAACCTGTCAGTGTGATGTGCATATCTGACCCTGAAGTAGGTGGCTGCAAATGCATATATATGCTATCCCCCACCTGACAGGTAGTACTAGATGTACATACCTCTGTAGAAATAATGATGTCAGCACCCTATAAATACTGCAGGTGCAGAACAGTTGCACAGTAATTCGGATAGTGCGCTCTGCTAATGCATCTCCCTCAAGTGTCATAATATAGTTAGGTAGGGGTTTGAATCCTGCAAATGCTCCGTGTGTGTGTGGTTGAGCGGGGTTATTGTGTGTGCAAGTCTGTGTGAGGGAAATGTCCCTTTTGGCAACTGGGAAAACACACTACAGGATGCACATTCCCCTTTCTAAACACTGATGAAGTCAGCACCCTATAAGTACAGCAGGAGAAGGGAAACCTCCTAATAATGCGAATAGCGCCCTTCGCTAATGCGTCCATTTTGAGTGTCATAACATAGTAAGGTAGGTGTTTGAATCCTGCAAATGCCCAGTGTGTGTGCAAGTCTGCATGAAAAAAATGTCCCTTTTGGCAACTAGGAGAACACACTACAGGATGCACATTCCCCTTTCTAAACACTGATGATGTCAGCACCCTATAAGTACAGTAGGAGAAGAGAAACATCCCAGTAATGCGAATAGCACGCTCCGCTAATGCGTCTGTCTTGAGTGTCATAACATAGTTAGGTAGGGGTTTGAATCCTGCTAATGCCCATTCTGTGTGGAGGGGGGCTAGTTTGTGTGCAAGTTTGTATGAAAGAAATATCCCTTTTGGCAACTAGGAGAATACACTACAGGATGCATATTCCCCTTTCTAAACACTGATGATGTCAGCACCCTATAAGTACAGCAGGAGAAGGGAAGCCTTCTAGTAATGCAAATAGCGCGCTCCGCTAATGCGTCCGTCTGAAGTGTCATAACATAGTTAGATAGGGGTTTGAATCCTGCAAATGCCCAGCCCTGTGTGGAGGGGGGGGGTTAGTGTGTGTACAAGTCTGTATGAAAGATATTTGATTTTTGGCAATTAGGAGAGCACACTACATGATGCACATTACCCTTTCCAAACACTGATGATGTCAGCACCCTATAAGTACAGCCAGAGAAGAGGGACCTCCCAGTAATTATAATAGCATGCTCCACTAATGCGTTTCTCTCAAGTATCATAACATAGTTAGGTAGGGGTTTGAATCCTGCAAATGGCAAGTGTGTGTGTTTGGGTGAGGGGAGTTTGTGTGTGAGTAATTCTGCATGAAAAATATGTGATTCCTGGCAATTAGAAGAGTACACTAACATGATGCACATTACCCTTTCCAAACACTGATAATATCAGCACCCTATAAGTACAGCCAGCGAAGAGGAACCTGCCAGTAATTTAAATAGCGCGCTCCGCTAATGCATCTCTCTCAAATGTCATAACATGGGGGGGGTTAGTAGGGTGTGTGTAATTGCAAGTGTGAGAGAACAGTTCCTTTTGGCAACTTGGGTGTGTGTAATTGCAAGTGTGAGAGAACAGTTCCTTTTGGCAACTATTACAATACACCAGATGCGGCATATTCCCCCAGTAAACACAGGTGATGTCACCACACTATAAGTACAGCCAAACAGGGCAAATCACACAGTAATGCAAATAGTGCGCTCCGCTACTGGGTCACTGTGTAATTGCAAGTGTGAGAGAACAGTTCCTTTTGGCAACTACTACAATACAATACACCAGATGCGTATATTCCCCAGTAAACACAGGTGATGTCACCACACTATAAGTACAGCCAAACAGGGCAAATCACGCTACTGGGTCACTGGAGAGAACAGTTCCTTTTGGCAACTATTACAATACACCAGATGCATATTCCCCCAGTAAACACAGGTGATGTCACCACACTATAAGTACAGCCAAACAGGGCAAATCACACAGTAATGCAAATAGTGCGCCCGCTACTGGGTCACTGTGTACAAGTGTGAGAGAACAGTTCCTTTTGGCAACTATTACAATACATATTCCCCCAGTAAACACAGGTGATGTCACCACACTATAAGTACAGCCAAACAGGGCAAATCACACAGTAATGCAAATCCAACTAGCATTACATAACATGGTGTGTGTAAGGCAACTATTACAATACACCAGATGCGGCATATTCCCCCAGTAAACACAGGTGATGTCACCACACTATAAGTACAGCCAAACAGGGCAAATCACACAGTAATGCAAATAGTGCGCTCCGCTACTGGGTCACTGTGTAATTGCAAGTGTGAGAGAACAGTTCCTTTTGGCAACTATTACAATACACCAGATGCGGCATATTCCCCCAGTAAACACAGGTGATGTCACCACACTATAAGTACAGCCAAACAGGGCAAATCACACAGTAATGCAAATAGTGCGCCGCTACTGGGTCACTGTGTAATTGCAAGTGTGAGAGAACAGTTCCTTTGGCAACTATTACAATACACCAGATGCATATTCCCCAGTAAACACAGGTGATGTCACCACACTATAATGGGTCACTGTGTAATTGCAAGTGTGACAGAACAGTCTTTTGGTAACTATTACGCCTGGGTCACTGTGTGTGGCAGGCGTGTGAGAGAACAGTCCTTTGGCAAACTATTACATTACACCAGATCGCATATTCCCCAGTAAACACCCAGTAATGCAAATAGTGCGCTCTGCTACTGGGTCACTGGTAATGCAAAGTGCGCGCCCGCTACTGGATATTCCCCAGTAAACACAGGTGATGTCACCACTCACTGTGTAATTGCAAGTGTGAGAGAACAGTTCCTTTTGGCAACTATTACAATACATCAGATGCATATTCCCCAGTAAACACAGGTGATGTCATCACACTATAAGTACAGCCTAACAGGGCAAATCCTCCAGTAATGCAAATAGTGCGCTCCGCTACTGGGTCACTGTGTAATTGCAAGTGTGAGAGAACAGTTCCTTTTGGCAACTATTACAATACACCAGATGCGGCATATTCCCCCAGTAAACACAGGTGATGTCACCACACTATAAGTACAGCCAAACAGGGCAAATCACACAGTAATGCAAATAGTGCCCGCTACTGGGTCACTGTGTAATTGCAAGTGTGAGAGAACAGTTCCTTTGGCAACTATTACAATACACCAGATGCGGCATATTCCCCCAGTAAACACAGGTGATGTCACCACACTATAAGTACAGCCAAACAGGGCAAATCACACAGTAATGCAAATAGTGCGCTCCGCTACTGGGTCACTGTGTAATTGCAAGTGTGAGAGAACAGTTCCTTTTGGCAACTATTACAATACACCAGATGCATATTCCCCCAGTAAACACAGGTGATGTCACCACACTATAAGTACAGCCAAACAGGGCAAATCACACAGTAATGCAAATAGTGCGCTCCGCTACTGGGTCACTGTGTAATTGCAAGTGTGAGAGAACAGTTCCTTTTGGCAACTATTACAATACACCAGATGCATATTCCCCCAGTAAACACAGGTGATGTCACCACACTATAAGTACAGCCAAACAGGGCAAATCACACAGTAATGCAAATAGTGCGCTCCGCTACTGGGTCACTGTGTAATTGCAAGTGTGAGAGAACAGTTCCTTTTGGCAACTATTACAATACACCAGATGCGGCATATTCCCCCAGTAAACACAGGTGATGTCACCACACTATAAGTACAGCCAAACAGGGCAAATCACACAGTAATGCAAATAGTGCTCCGCTACTGGGTCACTGTGTAATTGCAAGTGTGAGAGAACAGTTCCTTTTGGCAACTATTACAATACACCAGATGCATATTCCCCCAGTAAACACAGGTGATGTCACCACACTATAAGTACAGCCAAACAGGGCAAATCACACAGTAATGCAAATAGTGCTCCGCTACTGGGTCACTGTGTAATTGCAAGTGTGAGAGAACAGTTCCTTTTGGCAACTATTACAATACACCAGATGCGGCATATTCCCCCAGTAAACACAGGTGATGTCACCACACTATAAGTACAGCCAAACAGGGCAAATCACACAGTAATGCAAATAGTGCGCTCCGCTACTGGGTCACTGTGTAATTGCAAGTGTGAGAGAACAGTTCCTTTTGGCAACTATTACAATACACCAGATGCGGCATATTCCCCCAGTAAACACAGGTGATGTCACCACACTATAAGTACAGCCAAACAGGGCAAATCGCACAGTAATGCAAATAGTGCGCTCCGCTACTGGGTCTCTTACTACTGTCAGAGCGCAGTTAGGTATGTTTTGGAAACCCACAACTGCCACGTGTGTTTGTGTCACACAAAATGCCCATGTGTGGGTTGTTGTTCATAACAATGCATGACATTGCTTAAACCAGCAATGGCAATGCACACATGATGTATGTGTGTGCCACATACACATATATACTTGTGACCTTCAATAGTTCCCATGTCTGATACGTGCCTCAAGTGAATAAATGTTATTTGCACTGCATAACATTATGACTGTGTCTTACTGTGCAGGGGCTGCATGCGGTATGTGTATATACAGTGTGAGTTGTATATGGTATCATCCTAACACCGGGGGATACACATCTGGTCTGGGCCATATAGTCTACATGTAGTCGATGAACAGGTGCTGCATGTTCCCACCTGTTGTGGGAGTGGTAACATGTTGTTCCACTGCAATTCAGTGAATACATGCTAGGAACCTTTCAGCTAGTGTGTTGTAGCTACAGTAATGCTCACACACAATGTTTGGCTGGATGCAGTCCAGCCATATAAAGACATATGTAGAGACCATCATATTCCCAGTGTTGTTAGGGAGGACAGGTGGGTTTCCTGTGTATGGAAGGGTTGTGTGTGCCAGGCTATGAACCAGAAGGCAGTCCAACACACTGTTAGCTGCACATGGATAGGTCCTGATGCTTTGTGCTGTGCCAACAACCTGGAGGTGTGTGTATCTGTGGTGTCTTGAGATACCTGTGTAGGGGACGACAGGCATGGTATGAGGAATAACCTGGCAGTGATGGGTTGCACCTGTGAGCCGTGAATCAGGAATCTGTTACTGCACAGATATTGCAGTTTACCATGCTGAGGACAGTGTCCAATGCATGCATCTTGTGGTGTACACTGCTGGTGTTGTGTAGCATTACTGTTAGTGTCCTATCCCGTGTGATACCCACGGAGGTGGCTATGTAATCTGAGCCCTGCATCAAAAGGCACTATGTGTGTATCAAGAGGCTTCGCCAATATACAATGGCCCATGGGTGACACGTGCAAGCTGCCCCTCGCAAATCATTGTGGCTTCCCTAGCATGTAAGCACGCGCTGACAGCCATTGGATACCCTATGAATGACACTGGAGATTGAGCAAAATGTAGACATAGAACACCCTTCCTACATTTTGTGGTAGCATACCTGGTGAGGGTATGATGGCAACCAAGGTCAGGCTCATACCAGCCTGTGCCACATGCTGAGAGAGCCCTTCTATGTTCCCTATCATGTAGTCCAGGGAGGTACGTCTCAGGTCATCCATAGTGGCATGGACAATGACTGAGTCATATGTGTCCATGCCTCTGACTGACCTGTATGCATGTGTTATGTGGTGGACCATTGTGCCCCACGGGCATATCACTGTGACCTTCATGTACATCCTGTTGAGCGGGACCCCACTGCACCAGCCAAGAGAGGTACCTGACACATCTTCAGCAGGTGTGTTGTGTAGCCCTACAGGCTGTGAGTGTTTGGCACACAGGATGTGTGTGCCATGTGTGGCATGTGCTCTATTCCAACTTAACGTATGCCTGTGTGCCAGCTACGGAGGTGTGTGATGCTCATTCAGGATGCTATTCTGAGGCTCCAAGCATGCCCCAGTGTGTTCATGTGTTTGGATTGCTGTCAGTGCAGGTCTATGTCAGACTGGTATTGTAGTCACTGTAGTATGTCATGCCACCTGACAGGGTATGCCAGTACTGGGTTCAGAGTGCTCAGTCCCCAGATTGGCTATGTGGTTGCATCTCACACATGTGTTGTACGTTCCTGGCCAGGGGAGAGGGTTGACGGCATACATGTGGCAGTTGTGACATTGCCACATGACTCACATATTCCACAACTGGACAATAGAGGTGATTCACAAGTTACTTTTGCACATGCTACCATAGTAGTGTGATTGCCATGGTGATTACCAACACATAGGGACAATGGGGAACAACATACTGTAGGTGAGTATGTGTGGGTGTACTTCTTCTGATTTCATAGCATTGGCATTTATGACTGCACACGTGGGAAAATGCCAGGTAAATCATATGCAATGTGTCACAGGCAACGTACATGTGAACAGGACAGACAGTGATGTTCTATCAAGTGAGACATTGACATACGTATACTAAGCTATGCAGATGTCACTAGGAATCCACAGAAGCTCTGTAAATCTGCATTGCAGGTGGAATCAGTGTTCCAGGAAACCTCAAGCAAACATGCATGCAAACAAAGCTACAGTAAGCAGGGCTGGAAGTAGTCCATTGTACAACAAAGAAGGGGTACCACTTCCAGTAGGTAACAGTGCAAATATGCAGGCACTGTAAACATGTACCCGGGAATGCACAGCTCAGATGTCCATGGTAAAACTGAAATTATTTAAAATTTAATTTAATTTAAATTAAATTGGTACTGCACACATATCAACATGCGCAAACATCCACATTGCATAGTCGTTGTGGGCAACATGCCACCATTAGTGTACATGTCCATCATTGCGTATCACTACTTGCATTACCTTCTCCCCTGTGCTACCTATGTATGTGGCCATCTGTTGACATCCTTACCACCAGTATGCAAAAATTGTGCAGCTGTTACACTATGGTATTTACTATGGGTGTAGATAACAATTCAGGACAGTCATACAGTTACTGCATCAGGCATGCTGGGATATACACACAATCATATCAGCACACTGTACTGTTACCAACATGATACTATTAATACACTTCAATGTAGTCACCCTGTGCATCAGCAACATGTTAACCTGTTACTGCACTGATGTTAGAGATTGCAGGAGGTGGCACAGTTTCATCATATGCACAAGGTGTGAACTAGGTATGCCTGAGTCTGCCACCGATACCACCAATTGACATGTATGTGTATGTGTGTTGGTGAGGGACAGCAGTACAGGGTGGGGCACTGTTGATGCAGTGTGTGCATGTATGTGGTAACCCTAGGTGTTAACATTTCACATCTGTGTATGCATGCACACAGTTCCACCTCATGGCTGCCATATACTGGAGTTTGTGGACAGCCACAGACTGCACCTGCCAGGTCATACAGATCAGTGTCTGTGGCCACGGACACGGTACCTGTGCCTGGCAGGGGTGCTACGGACCATATCCAGTACTAAGCCAGACTGGGTATTGTCATCAGAAGTGGGTGTTCGTTGACTGGACACAGGTCCCTGTTGGGACTGTCCAGAGCCACATGCACGTGGTCTCCTGGGGCGGTCTGATGACAGCACAGACCCAGCATTGCTGGGGCTGCTGCTGGCACTATGGGGGCATCCACGGGCCTGTTGTCGTCCATGCCAACTGCCAGCTGCTGCTGTTGTTGGCATATGGCCACGTCGATGCTGCAACCGTCCACCATTGCCCTGGCTCATGGACATGTAGTTGTGGAACTGCTGTAATATGTCCCCACAATGTCTGTCTATGACATCGGTGAACTTACGGATAGCATCCGCAATGTCACGCATACTGTCAGTCATGGATGTGCGACATGCTCTCAGCTCCCTCAGACCCTGTCTGGTGTACCTTTCCATACGTGACTGTGCCTGCATGACAGCACGAAACATAGCTGAGGTTGACAGACCTCTTTGGGCATGTCTGCCAGTGGCAGTACGCCCACGGATGCTCCCACGAGAACCCATGGGCAACTGTCTGTGTGGTACCATCTCAGGACCCTGCCCATGGCTGCTGTGTGAAGAAGCATGTGCCACAGATACCACATTACCCTGGTCAATGCCCACTGTATCCTGTCTATCACCAAGGGACATTGGTGACATAGGATGTACTGGCAGGATGACTGTGCGCAATGATGGGGTTGACAGCTGTGTACTGTCAATTGGCTGACCAATGACGGACCCTGACACACCTTCCTGTGCCATTACACAGATATCATCATTATCAGTACCTGTGGCACCAGATTCAGGTTCCCTGCTGCAGGACACCAGAGCAGCACCAGAACCTGTGGGAGGAAGAACAGGAAACACAGTTTACAATGCCTACACAATGTTACCAGTGATGCACACATGCACACATGGACACATGCACACATGCACACATGCACATGTGCACACGTGCACACGTGCACACGTGGACACATGCACACGTGCACACATGCACATGTGGACACATGCACACATGCACACATGCACACGTGGACACACGCACACATGCACACATGCACACCCCGCAGTATACACACAGAGCACTACTGAGTTACACTATTATTACTAGCACTATCAAGACTATTATAGGTATTGTTAATACACACTCACCAGCATGAATGGGCTGCCTCACTGTAACACCAGAGGGACCTGCAGAAATGAGTGGATTAATGTCAGTGGGCACAACTGTGCCACTGATACTGCGTATGATACAGTTCAGTAGTACAACAGTTGCCTTTCACATGTCAGCTGCTGATATTGGCAATATCACACCTGCACAATTACATACTATGTTGACAGCTACATACCAAGGACACACCTTACACATGCATAAACTAACAGTGTACAAAACAGTCAAGAGTACATATGGCATATTACCTGCACGCTCCATGTTGTGTGTCATGTTGCTGTGTGGCTCCAGCCTCCATCATAATGCAGGTGTGTTGCTGTTGATGTTCCTGGGCTGGAGCCACAACACTTAGGAGTAGCCCCTCCAGTCTGGTGAGGGGTGATGTGTGGCCACCCCACCTCCTGTGGTGACATGTTGCCTGTGGATATCCGACACACGCTGATGGACATTTCTGATTAAATCACTGCAGTGATGTCGTACCTGTTCATATGTCCTATTATGCGTGCCAATGTCTTTTACCCTACGGACAAGGTCTTGCCACAGTGCAGCCCTCTCCTGCTGATTCTGGCTGGTGCAGGAAAACAGTACGTCATAATCCCGCACCAGGCTCTGGTGTATCTCTTCATCTTCTGCAGCAGAGTAGGCAGGATTTCACTGACACGCCATGTCCCTGAAATAGAACACAAACAGGATATCAGCAAACTATGACAGCAAAATATGGCACACGTACTATACATGATACTCAACTGTAGTGATATACTACTACTCCCATATGTAGCACGTGTGTGTCTCTTGGTGGATACACATGTACATGGCCAGATATCAGTGCTCAGCCGACACCTGTGCAACAATACCTGCCACATTCCATACAACATAGTACCAAGCCCCATCAGTCAGCACACTGAGACAGGTCCAATGCACCACCTCACTCTGTGGGTTCATAACAATGTACTGTATGTGGAACATCATCCACTAGTGTGATCTGGACACAAACTAATCGGCCTGGATATACATATCCCACCACCACCATCAGCACAGTAGACTACTTTGAAATATATGTGAATAGACAGATTTTCACTTGTTAGGACTGAGATGGTATCCATGCAGCCCACTGGGCCAGTGGAAGCCACAACCCACAATGCTGACCCCTTTGCAAATGCTTCCCACGGTCATCCCCAAGAATGCATGGAACATGCACACACAATTCTAACCCAGACCCTATGCACAAAGGTTAAGCATCCTGTCTGGTGGACCCCAGTCAAAGACAAATTGTATAATGATAGAAGGAGGTTACTGCAAGATAGAGCAGAATCACATAAAGGGAAGGCATCTGTGGTCAGCACTAGTAAAAAGCTAAGTTCTCTCATAACAACATCCAAGGACAACTCTGAGAGAAAAATGGCCAAGGACACTAAAGATAACCACAATGCCTTCTTCAGTTTTGTTAGAAACATGGACCAAAAGCCTCAGATATGCTCAGAGCTAGTATACAACTACATAAATTTCACTGAACCCACAGATATTGGCAACATTCTGGCAGACAGGTTCAGTGCAAATATCCCCCCTCCCTCTCCCCCAAAAGAAGAAATACTTATCAGAGCTGAATGTAACCTCCCTGTCATCTCAGATGTCCAGGTGAGGGCTGCCCTCAGCAAAGCAGAACACACAGCATCAATGGGACCTGATGGTATCCCTGAATGTGTGCTATGTGAACTCCAAGAGGAGCTACAACCGCATATAAAAATGATATTTAACCTTAGCCTTACTACGGGATATGTACCTGAACACTGGCGTACAGCAGCAGTAGTCCCACTCCACAAAGCAGGCACCTCTACAGACCCTGGGAACTACCGCCCCATAAGCTTAACCAGCCTGGTCTGCAAAGCTATGGAAAGATTCAATATGGAACTCATATACAGCGACATTGGGGACCTACAGACACTTGATCCCACCCAGTTTGGCATTGTGAAGGGCTGATCCTGCCTTTTGAACCTGGTTGACTTTTTCAAAACAGTCACTACAGCCATTGATGAGGGCAAAGCAGTCCATACAGCCTACCTGGACTTGCCTAAGGCCTTCAACACAATACCCCACTCAGGCATCATAGACAAGCTCATCAGCTTAAATGTTAATTCATATGTCACATGATGGGTTGCAAACTGGTTAAACAACAGAATCCATAAAGTCAAAATTGCGGGAGCCATGTCAGACTCAAAGCCAGTCATAAGTGGTATCCCACAGGGCTCTGTCCTAGGACCCCTCTTGTTTGGCATTTACTTCTCAGATGTGAAAGCAAACATGGGTGGGTTGTGGATGACAAAGTTCCCAGATGACTGCAAACTAGGCGCCATAGTCGATACACCAGCTGACACACACATCCTACAGACAGGCCTCACTGAAATGGACAACTGGTGCCAGAATCATGGCCTAACACTGAATGGCATGAAATGTATAGTCATCCCCTTTGGGTAAAACAACGTACACACAACTTATCTGCAAATCTTAACACAAAATGCATTTAACACAGTTGAAAATTGGCTCTCTAATTGCCATCTGTTGTTAAATCCCAACAAAACTAAACTGCACCTCTTTACCCCCACCAGTAGATCCACCCCATTTTCCTTCTCCATAGCATGCAACAATGGTACTTCTATCTCTCCAGATGACCATACTAAGCTTTTAGGAGTAATAGTGGACAAAAATCTCAAATTTGATCTGCATATCAATAAAACTATAAAAACCATAAATATGAAGTTTGGCTCATTATATAGAAGCAAACCTTTTCTAACTCCATTAGCTAGGACTGCAGTCACCTGCTCACACCTACTCTCTACCCTTCTATATGCCTCCCCCATACTCATCAATTTGAGCAAAACTGAACTTAATAAGCTCTCTCACTGTCACAATCATATTGCCAGATTTGCCATAGGCTCAACATATAGGACACATCACTGTCAAAACCTCTGTCTTCTCAGGTGGCTAGAACTGCCTAGCCTACTTCTGTTCAATCAGCTTATAGTAGCACACAAAATTCTGTACCACTCTGAAAATACTCCAGCACTCAAAAATATCACAAAGACATACAGTAATCCAATAAATTGTTGGTTCAAACCCACAAAGCCATTAACTCAGCCGTTGACTTCCTGTTTGCCAACGTTGTTGGCAAAATTTGGAATTCACTTCCATCTAACCTTACACTCGAACCTTCTTTAAGTCTCTTCAAAAAAGGCCTCAAACAGTATTTTAAAAAGCACTGGCTTTGTCCCTGTACTAACCCTGATTAATCACTACTTATTCAATGCCTTATTTAAATTAATATGGTATGCATCTCTTGCTCATAATAGCTTGCTGAAACCTGTTGTTTTTGTATACTATTACACAGTGTGTATATTGCGAGTACCTACTAGAGGGCTTTGTAAATATGTTTGACTCATATCTGTTATGTTCTATCTAAGTTATCTGGAGCTTTTCTCTCCGGGCCTCCACTGAAAATGGACATATATCCAGTTGGACTATCCCAGTCAACAAATGTAAAATAAATAAATAAATATATGGTTGTCAGTGAACATTAGACAGTTGTTACATTGTCACGATACACCTATATTCACCAAACTGATGGTGGCGAAATGTAAAACTGGATATGGATAATTAATGGTACGGAGGCCCAGAACAGGCTTGGTATTACTAGACATGACTCATTAGTAGTGGTCTGATCTGCATTCCAGGAAATAGAGAAAGAACACAGAATGCAACATTTCATAGGCATGATACAAATCAGTGCTGAGTACCAAAATGGGCAAAAAAATCCAACAAGGAGCTCAGGCCAGTGTAGTAAATAAGCTTCAACGATGAAAGATTGCTATTATTTTAAACTGATACAAGAAGTATGCTTTAAATACTCCCTCTCCACTTATCTTTGGCATCTATTATACCTAATGTATGCTATTACAGAGACACGCTTAATCTGGAATTCTCTACTTAGTCAACAGTCTGCAATTATCATGGCTGCTTTTACTGAACTTTATTATTTACTTCTATCTTGTGCATTAGCTGTTGAACATGTATATCCCCAACATGTATAAACTATATATATATATATATATATATATATATATATATATATATATACATATATATATATATATATATCTATATATATATATATAAATATATATATATATATATATATATATATATTTGTACACGCTAAATATTCTGACATAAAATTCTATAATATTGATAATTGTGCTTATTGTGTAACTATTAGCATATTTTATTGCAATTGTGTTTAATGTGGCCAAGGTCATAGGTCAAAAGGTCCAGCAAGGGAAGTCCACCGATTGTTTTAACGCATGAACAGATAGATAGATAGATAGATAGATAGACAGACAGATAGATAGATAGATAGATAGATAGATAGATAGATAGATAGATAGATAGATAGATAGATAGATAAAAAGGTTAATAAAAATGTTTCAGTCAGGACCCTTCAATGATGCAAACTAACTCTCTCAAGACTGAATCAATACTTCAAATACAACCTCACATGTAACCATTTAGTTTTCTAAACACCAATCTCCGAAGATGTTTAAAATAAATTTACCAATAAGAACCTATTACAAGTTTTTTCTCATTCAAGCCTGTAGCACCTTTTTGTATACTTCCAGTTCACACCCATAGCTCATTATGGTGTGCAGACATTTTTTTTGCATCTGGCTTCTTTAACTAAGTGACTTACCAGTTAATTATAGAGCGTATTAGAAAGTGCAAGGATTTATTAACTAAATTACACTAAGACTGTTAATCTAGGATGTCTTCCAGTGGAGAAAATAATCACAGTTTGTCACTTATTATTCATATTTTCATATTAATGTTAATATTTTCTTAACTGAGAGTCCATCATGTTATTCAGGGGTGTGGTGTGATATGCCATGGTGGGAGACATGAAGATTGATTGTCAGTATTTGTATAATATATATATATATATATATATATATATATATATATATATATATATATATATATATTGTTTGTTAAAAATTATGAAGTGACTTACAAGCTGTTGCATGACATCAGGTGAAACATTAGATGATGAAGAAAAACATCTTTGATGTTTGCACTGTAAGTTGTACATCTTGAGAGAAATTCAATGTTATTTATATTGCTTTTTATACAATTAAGCATATGTTGTCATATTTCTATAAATATCTCAATAAACATGCACTCCTAGAGGAATTTTCTGTTGCTACGTGAAAGCTTTTGTCTGGTTATTAAAAATGTTCTAGCAGTATACGCTTAGGTTGCAAAGTTTCCAAGATATGTTAATTTGCTTGTGTAAGTTTAGTAAAAATATTATTTTGTGTTTCTGTGGATTATAAATATCATAGTATTTATGTAAATACTGTAAATGCACTAACTATTATCAGTGTAAATAATACGTTTTACTGACAAGATTGCTATATGTACAGTTATAATATATTTTACTGTTCACAAGATATTTACATTTGTTTACCTTATGGTTTCTAAGTTTATTTTCAGAAAATGTTTCAGAATGCAAGATGTGTATAGGCTGCCAGAGGTGTGATATTCCACACCCCATAGGTGCTAATGAGTTAAGAACTTGCCTTAAACCCAACAAATTATTCCTGAGCTAACTTGACATGAGTCAGTCATCCAGAAGTTGAATGCGACACTTTTTAAAGTGTACATAAAAATCTTAAATGTATTCTTACTATAAAGTTTATCATAGTGAATGTGTAAAAATACAATGAATGCAGAATTTTCTTCTTCTACTTTCAGCTTTTCCCATTAGGGATCACCACAGCAGAACAGCAGTCCATAGAATGACTATAAATTCCCTTTTTTGTACATTCTTTTAACATTAGTTTTTATGACTTTACACCATTATATACATACACATACAAGCATGTTGCTTGGTTTTGAATTCTTAACTGTACAAGCATATTGTAGTAGAATATACTTCTTCTTCTTTTGGCTTTTTCCCGGTTAGGGGTCACCACAGCAGATCACCTGTCTGGTCACGATTGGCAGTAGAGTTCTACAGTGTCAAGTTGCCAGCTAGGTGCACAACCTTCTGTGGAAGGCACACACACTGTACTGGATCTGGTCTTCACTAATATGGGAGAGTGCTACACACACCTACTGTAATGTCTTCTCTCTCTGGTAAGGGCAGAGCAAAAAATGGTCTCCTCTGAAGTAAAAATAAAACCTGGAACCCCTGCTAACCCTGGAATATTTACTCTAAAGCTAACTTCCTACTATTTAGTGATAACTGACAAAATTTCAAAACCCCATAAACACTGAGAACACTGCTTCCTGCACAGAACTGTTCACAGAAGCTCTATACCAGCATGTTTATAGCTGTATAGAGGCAGTTGTACCCAGCAGGAAGATGTACAGAACTAACTCAAAAAACAACTCACCCTGTTGGAATCACAACATCAGTGGGCTGTATAACAGAAGGGAGAAAATCATGGCAAAAATTAGGAGGTGCAGCACCCAGCAGGATAAACACACTCTTATCAAACTAAATCAACAACTCAGAGGTAAATTTGGCCTCTCAGGTCAAGGACAACCATGAGACATTCTTTAGCTATGTCCTCAACCTCAAAGGCAATACACCATTGTGTGCAGAGCTCATTGTTTATGGCGCCAACTATATTGAGCCAGAAGATATAGCCAATCTATTGGCTGACAAATTCAGCTTCAATTTTACCCCTCTCTCCTCCTCAGCCTTGCCTCAGGAAATAGCATCAATTATAACTTCCCCTGCTATCACTAGGGAACAGGTATAATATGCTCTGTCTAAGGCCAAGAACACTACATCAGTGGCCCCAGTCAGTATCCAAGAATGCCTTCTAATTAGCATGAAACATGTCCTATCAGGTCCTCTGGAATTGCTGTTTAACTGTGGTCTCCAAACAGTCTTCATGCCTCATGAATGAAGAACAGCAACAGTCATTCGTCTGTACAAAGGTGGGCCATCTACAGACACATAAGTCTCACTAGTCTCATATGCAAAGCCATGGAAAGACTTATAATGGAAATGATCAATAATGATATAGGAAACCTCCAGACACTGTACCCAACCCATTTTGGTTTTGTCAAGGGATGGTCAGGCCTACTCAAGCTGTCTTCTTTGAGAAAGTCATCAGAACAATGGATGAATGCAAAATGGTTCACACTGCCTATTTTTTACCTGGCCAAGGCATTTGACACAATAGCCCACTCAAGCATTCTTGACAAAATAAAGAGGTTAGGTACAAACCCTTTTGTCACTGATGGATAGCCAGCTGGATTAAAGACAGAGTCCAGGAAGTTACAACTGGGGAGTCCACCTTTACAAAGCGGAGTTCCTCAGAGATCAGTCCTGGTACCGCTCCTTTTTGGCATTTACTTCTCTGAAGTCAAGGCCAATGTCAGTGACTAAATTTGCAGATAATTGCAAATTAGGAACTATCTTTGAATCCCCAACAGACACAAATGTTCTCCAGAAAAGGCTGACAGAGACAAATAACTGGTGTCAGAGCCATGGATTAAAACTAAATACCAAGAAATGCATAGCAGTATCCTTCAGGAAGTCATGCACCCCTGGTAGCTGTCATATTGACAATGGGTCTATATCAGTTCCACGAAAATCCATTTCAGCAAACACCAAAAGAGCAACACATATTAATCGAACCACGAATAGACTGAACACACTAAACCATAAAATTTAAAACATTGAGCGGTCAAAGTCGGCCAAGCCCACCACCCACTACATACTACCTACCCAAACAAAATAAATAAACCACATACATACACTAACCAAACCCTACTCCTAACCCTAAAGTAAAGCACCAAAACCCAACTTCTAACCCTACACTAAACCCCACATACACAACTATCTATACACTATCCTTAACCCCTCCCTAACCCTAAGGTCTGTAACTACTGCACACTTCCCCTAAGGAGATATACCCAAACAAAATGAATAATACACATAAATAAGTTTAACAAAGCCCTACTTCTAACACTACACTAAACCCCACATACACAACTATCTATGCACTATCCTTAACCCCTCCCTAACCCTAAGGTCTGTAACTACTGCACACTTACCTTACGGAGCTATACCACAGACGGGCCAACCAAAACACTTTGACATTTTGGATTTCGCTGTTTTGGACGTTTGGCATTTGCGTAGTTCGTGCAATACGTGTCGATCATTTCATATTCGCAGAAATGGCATTTTGATCATCTGATAGGGACCCTTGACAACACACCCCCAAGATCTGACACAGTAATCAGGGATTTGGTGACACACATAGACAGTAATCTAGTCTTTGACCATCACATGTCTACAATAGTGAGGAACTCATTCTATGTTGTGCAACTTATCCACAGATGTTTGACATCTAGGTCCAAGGAAGTCATTGTTCCACTGTATTCAGCATTCATTAGACCTGAGTACAATGCCCACTTTGGCATGTACCTAACCAGGTATATCCAACAATTGGAATGTTTACAGATATTCCTTACTAGAACAATACAGGGTGTAAATAATGAGCTATGCAGACCACCTCAAGGCCCTATCCATGTATTCTGTCTCCTACAGGCTGTTGAGGGAGATAGATGCCTGGCATACAACGCCTTGTCAGACCCCATTCTGATAGATCTCTGCATATCTGCAAAACAAACAACACCATAATTACCCATTCTAAAGACTTAAACCTTGTCTGTGATAAAAATAGGACTTGCAAGACAGAAAGGTATGAATCCCAGAGATTACCCCATCTCTGAAACAGGCTCCCTATCCATGTAAAGCAGAGTTCATCCCTAACCCAATTCAAGTGTAACTTGGATGATTGGATGGGGAACAGAAAATTCATCCCTGGTTTGGCACCTATGTCTCTAATGGACACACGACACCTGGAAATGGTACTTCTCCCAGGCCCCTGCTTGTAAATGTTCAAGTTCCCCTGCTTACACAAGGGTATCAGAACTTGACAGAGATTTGGGATGCATGGCTAGGCTTCAAAAGGTCCTTGTGGTCATTAGCCCATTAAACACTTATGAACCTAAAAGATGGGCACTTTCTCCTTGCAATATTTGCTGTTTTTAAGAATCAGATCCTTCTTACATTGAACCTATTCTTCTGCTCCTTTTATTTTACTTATCATCTTTTCACTTTATGCTTATTTCTTTATTTTTAAATTTCTCAGCTCATGTGTCAAAATTCTACCATTGCTAACTTAACCCACAACTGTCTCACAGTAATCTGGCCATGTCCCTTAAAAAAGTTATATCTCATTTGCTTGCTTGCATGACATTACCATTGATTGATTTATAATGTTCTTTAAGCTATTTTAGCGTTTGCTGTTTCAGTTTTTTCCCCTAGTATTTCATACATACCTGAAATCTTTAAGAGGGGGGGGTGCTAAGATGTTATATTTACTTTCATATTGACAAGTAGTTTTTTCAACAATGTGACTTTACTGATACTGTTATTTTATTTCATGTCTGAAGCATTACATTATTGTTCATTTTGACTATCTTTCAAAAAGAATATTAATGGTATAAAAAAGCATATATTAAACCCATAAAAGTATGCCACCAATTCCAGCTATGGTTTCACTGGCCAGACATTTACTGATGATGAATTTAATGTATCCAGCTGCAGAGTGCTATCTGAAATCTTAAGTAGTCTTCTGACAGCTGTAGATACAATTAAATGTAACACTTACCTAGGTATAGAAAAATATATATTTTTAAAACAGTAATATCCATTCATATTAACAGATGTAAAAAAAACGTATAGTTGGTGGTATTGAAACAGATCATATGTAGGGCATGCCTCAAGAAAGCAAATTATGTTAAAAAAGAAAAGTTGCTGAACTGGCAATAAAATATTTAAAGTTGTAAGACAGAAAAATAAATTATTTAAAGGTTACACAAAGGAAATACAGAAAATTATTTAAAGACTAAATAGATGAAAAGAAAAATATTGAAAATTGTTTATTTTGTTTAAAACAGGGAATAGGCCAAATTCCAAGAGGACATGGATGTGGAGTAACGCACCACAGTGAATGGTTAATTTATTCCCAGTACCAGAAGATAGGACTCTACTGGTACCCATACGGGGTATACTAATGGCAACTGTCCAATCCTTACGTCCAATTTCAAAAGGCAGTTTGGCCTTATGTTGCCCAAAATAATTTGGAATTGTATATAGGAGAGGCAAATCAGTGTACAAGGCTGAATCAATGGCAAAGCCCATTGAATTAAATGAGCTTTTCAATGAAGTGGAAACTCCATCTGTATTTGGACCTAGGTGCTGCAGGCAGTGTATGGTGAAAAGTCAAAATGCCTTCAGTACCTAGTTCCAGATACAAGAAGAGCTGTAATGAAGGTTTGGGGATTGGAAGAAAACCTGGTACCACATGCATGTATAGCTGTGTCTAGCATCAGCCTTTCTATGAACTTCTTTGGGTGCAGCTTACAGTATTCTTTAGTTAAAAATAGAATTGTTTTCCTTGTGGTCTAATGAACCCCACATAGCTATCCCTCTTCCTAGATGGGGCAAATGCATGAACAACTATCATGGTGGCTGTTATGCTTGAATTCATATATCTGCTCTACAGGTGCAGCTGTAGTGCAGGGTTACCTCATGGCTGTGGAACTTGACCTGTATGTCAGACGTGGCATAGCTGGAAGGCTCTCTGTCTGGAATTCTAGGTCTGATGTACAGATGTAGCTTCTGAGCCAGTGAACTTTGACCTGGTTTGGAGGCTACGCTGAGTATTCAGGTAGGTTTGGGCCATGCTCAAGATAGGTAATAAGATTCTGTAACACTGGATGTTATAGAATCTCATTTTTTCTAAGTGCAGCAAGACCCCATACAATTCAATACCTTAGCATAGGGAGGTACTGAAGTGAACAAACTCCACTCCAGGAATGATGTCATCCCAGATGTAAAGTGGGGTGTACTTAGGTTCATAGGTTCATAGGTTCATACTAGGCTATCTGCCCAAGGGCATTTATAAGCCTAGCCCATAGTTATGTGGCTTTCGCCACCCCTTTAGTTTGAATAAAACTATGCCTATTATTTTGCCGTGCCTCTGTCAAGCAGTGACACTGAAGTAATCCCTGGGGTATATCTGCGATCTCCCATCCATTGGTCAAGATTCCTCTTGAACAAGGCCAGCGAGGTGCTCTGCCTCACATGTACCAGGATTTTGTTCCACAGCATAGGGAGTCTCTGGGTGATGAATTTGTCCCTCCAGCATGTTCTATTAATAACCGTGTCAAGGTTTAAGTCTCCCGCCCTTTTGGTTATGAGGGATCTAGATTTTTTGAGGTGAAGAATATTCATCAAATCTGGGTTTGACATGGCCTTACATGTCAGGCACAGGTCACCTCTGAGCAAGCGGTATGAGACTGAATAGAGCTGGAGTTCTTTCAGTCGGGCAGCATAAGACATATTTTTGAGACCCTTTATCCTTTTGGTGAGGAACTTTTGGGGCCTTTCCAGCTGCTGCAGGTGTTGGGTCAGATACATTCCGAATGAGGCATTGTACTCAATCATAGGTCTAATGAGTGATGAGTACAGGGGGACGATGACCTCCCTTGATCTAGATGTGAATCCCTTCATGATCAGGTGGGCAATGTAGAAGGTTTTCCTAACTACTTTAGCAACATGAGTGTCAAGCGAAGGCTACTGTCAACCTGGGTCCCCAGATCCCTGATGACTTCTTCTGTGCTCAGTGGATTGCCACCTATATGGTAGCTAGGGGTAACCTTGTTTTTCCCGAAGGGTATGACTATGCATTTCTTGGCATTTAACTTTAGGCCATGGCTCTGGCACCAGTTATCCGTTTCTGTGAGGCCCTTCTGAAGGATATCTGTGTCAGATGTGTTTTCGACTATGGCGCCCAGTTTGCAGTCATCTGCAAACTTTGTCAGCCATAACCCTCCTGTGTTTGCTTGTACTTCAGAAAAGTAGATGCCGAACAAGAGTGGACCCAGGACTGAGCCCTGTGGGACACCACTTGTGACAGGCTTTGAGTCTGACATGGCTCCAGCAACTCTGACCCTGTGGGTTCTGTCACTTAGCCAGTTTGCAACCCATCTTGTGATGTATGGGTTTACATTCAAGCTGATGATACCTGAGTGGGGTATTGTGTCGAAGGCCTTTGCCAGGTTGAGGTAGGCTGTATGGACTGCCTTTCCCTCATCAATGGCCTTGGTGACTGTCTCGAAAAAGTCAACCAAGTTTAAAAGGCATGATCTGCCTTTGACAAAGCCAAACTGGGTTGGATCCAAAGTCTGCAAGTTCCCTATGTCTTTATTTATGAGTTCCATTATGATCCTCTCCATGGCTTTGCAGATAAGGCTCGTCAAGCTAATGGGACGGTAATTACCAGGGTCGGTGGAGGCACCGCCCTTGTGAAGTGGGACCACAGTCGCCGTGCGCCACTCCTTGGGTATGTATCCTGAGGTGAGGCTAAGATTAAACAGCTGTCCTAACTGCGGGTTTAATTCCTCATTGAGTTCGTGGAGCACACAGCCGGGGACACCATCCGGTCCCATGGATGCTGTGTTTTTTGCCTTGGAGAGAGCAGTTCTCACCTGGGCGTTGGAGATGTTTGGGGGGCTACAATCCTCTGGTATAGATATCTCTCCTTTTGGGGGGGGGGGAGAAGTTTGCACTGAACCTGTCAGCCAGTATGTTGGCAATGTGTGTAGGTTCAGTAATCTTCACATCACTTTGAACTAATTCTGAGCATATCTGGGAGTTTCCTCCTAGGTTTCTAACATAGCTAAAGAAGGCCTTATGATTGTCTTTTGAGTCCTTGGTGATTTTTCTCTCAAAATTTGCCTTGGATGATTTTATGAGAGCTCTTAGTTTTTACTTATAATGATCAAAGGTGTCTTACCTTTCAAGGATTTTGCTCTATCTTGTAGTAGCTTCCTCCTTTTGTTGTAGAGCTTGTTTATGGCTGGGGTCCACCAGACTGGACGCTTGCCTTTGGTACAAAGAGTCTTAGTTTTGTTTGGGATTGCCTGATCCATGCAGTCCTGTAGGTGCTGGTAGAAGGCATTTGTAAGTGATTCAGCGGTTTGAGTAATGTTTACCACTGGCTCAGGGGCCTTAAAGGAGACCACGCTAGTTTTAGAAGTGTGAAGTCGGCTTTTGAGAAGTTTTTCACTGTGGTCTTTTTTATTTCAGGTGGGGGCGGGATGAGGACCTCCAGCGAGATTAGTTTATGATCTGATCTCACCAGTGAGGGGTATACTTCCGGTGTTGAACATTGTGATCCCATGTTCGTGATGATGAGATCAAGTATGTTTTCTCCTCTTGTGGGGATGGTGACTAGTTGTTCCATGGCATTTTAGTTTATGAACTCCAGGAACCTTTGGGCTAGAGTGTTTGGGCTTGAGTAATGTTCCCAGTCTATATTAGGGTAGTTGAAATCACCTAGTATGATGGTGTTTGGAGATACATTTATCCCCTCCAATGTTTTCAGGAAGGCCATGTGAGGTTCCTGAGTTTGAGAGGGTGGCCTGTAACATGCTACAAATTGCAGAGCAGACTTGCCTATGGTTAATTGCACCTGGATGGTCTCCGATGCATCGTGCGTTGCCACCAACCTTGAGGTGTGGGTGTCCTTTATGAATATGGACACCCTCCCTCCTTTCTTGGTGTTGTCCGGATTTTGGGGCCGGAATGCATGATATGAGGTGAAACCTGATAGTGCTGGGGTGCTCTCAGGAGCCTTGAACCAGGTTTCTGTCACAGCACAGACATCGATGTTCTCCATACTGAGAAGGGCCTCGAGTGCGTGCATCTTGAGATTGAGACTCCTGGCATTGAGCAGCATTACCCTTAGTGTTTTTCCTTTTTTGTGTTCTAGGGTGGTAGGTTTAGAATTTGAGCCTTGCCTAAAAAAGGCACTATGGGGGTGGCAAGAGCCTTTGCCAATATCCGGAAGCCTAGGGGTGACAGGTGCAAGCCGTCCTTTGCGAAGCAGCGTGGCTTGTCCAGCATGTCATCCCAGGCAGACAGACATTGGATCCCCTTTGAATGACACCAGAATTTAAGCCAATTATTAAAGCTGATCATCTTATCACTGTATTGTGGCATCATTCTAGGTGAAGGTAGGATACTGCTCAAGGTCAGGGTCATACCTGCTTGGGCTACATAATCAGAGAGCTCCTCAATGTCTCTTTTCATGTAGTCCAAGGAGGTACTGTGTAGCAACAGCAGAACAGTGAAGGTTGTCTGAGTTTGTTATCTTGGCTTCAGACAAAAGAAAGAATAGCAGCTGCACAATTAGAAAATGAATATACTGGGTAATACACCTGACATCTGAAAGCTCTCTAATTACATGGAAAAAGAAGATATTCATATAAACACTCTTCTGTGTATCTCTGCACCAGGAAAGTTGTATTGCACCTGTTTATTGTGATATTTTGTCAGAAATGCTTTTTATTTATTTTAGTTTAAGTGCACTATTTTGTTCTTTAATTAAAGCAGCTTTTCCAGCCAGTAGTTATACCACAGCTCTTGTACTGTGTGCTCCAAGATTTCATCTGTAGCTTGTTACAGTTCTGTGCCCCCACCCATCTACCCTGACCATTATGTGCCTTTAAAAAGCCCATGCCTTATAGGGTGTTGAAGATGTAAAAAGGAACGTGAGCACAAATTGAAGTCATATGTTTTAGGATTGTCATTTACTTAAACCATTTTTGGATAAACTCATTTTTGTCTTGCAAATAGTCTAATGATAATTTTCATTTGCTAAATCTCTGGTCCTGTTTAATGATCTCATAGCCCAATGTGTTGCTAGAACAAAGTTTTCACTGTTATGGACACTAGTGGCTGTAGCACACAAAACCATTACTATAAATTGGAAAAGTGAGACTTCACCCACATTTAAGGAATACATAAATATTGTTTTGAACGTATCACAAATGGAAATGATAACCATTAAAATGAGAACAGAAAGAACTACAGCTTATTTAAACTCATGGAAGAAATTGAACGAAATAACGGACACAGATGACTGTAATACCTTATGCAATAAAGTATTAAATGTAAAATGTGTAACATCTTTAAACATAGACACCATTGTAAAGAGTTTGTTTAGATTTATTGTTGTTGATTGTATATAGCTGTTAACTTATGTAAATTATGTTTTATATTGCTAAGTTTGAAATTACATTCATTTTCTAAAATCAATAAAAACATTTAAGCAAAAAAAAAAGCCAGTGCCTCTGTTGTTTTCTATCCCTTATAGTTAAACTACTAAGGTCTCTCCATCTCCTCTTTCATTGCTATTGTTACTAAGCATAAAAGTGTGAGTTGCGTGAACTATTTAAATACTTTACCCTCCCGTTATATTCCATACATCCAGAATACTGAGTGTCTACTTGGCCAACCAGTGTTGCTTCTGAGTTGACTTCCTGACTTCCTTACTATAGCCTGTCTTTGGACACTCCTTCCAGTCTTATCTCCTGTACTCATATTAGTGAGCACTAGTAGATCAAACTGGGAAGTTCCTCCCCTTAGACTATAAAAGTTCAAGTTATCCTTGTTCTTGTTTTCCAGTGCACTGCTTAGACAGTTTAATTATTTTTTCCATATTTCTTTTAAAATCTGCTCATCCTACTGTTCTAGTATGTAGACCCTTCTTACAGTTTCACATCATTGGCACTAATTAACAGCCTTTTTCCTCCAGGCACTAAATGTCTTGAAGTCACAGTTTATCTCACCATATGTTACCAGCCTGAAAGCAATAGGAACACTGGAGCAATGCAAGGCCCACCTCTTGCTCAGTGACAGCTGTTTAATTCTTTATATAAATGAGCCCACATATTAGAGGTCCAAGCATCTACTAACACTGGAAGCAAATCTCACATCAAAGACTGCAGACAGTAACCAGCATGTTGTCAGTTGTGACACCCACCTTACACTAAGGTACTTAAAAGGTCTCTGTGTAAATCACAAAAGCCTTCTAAAGAAAGATTGGGTATGAAGGACACTCAGTGTAACTCTAATAAGGAAACAAGATACACAGACAATGAAAAATACAAATACAAAAACTCAACATGTAGGCCAAGTGTCTAAAGCAGCAAAACCTTGACAGAACATTTGGTAGTGTCTTAGTTATAAATAACTTCATATTCAGACAAAGGCTGAACAAAGACAGGGTGAATTTTAGCTGCCTCTCAGGTGCAAGGATCTGTTTGCTAGGGCCTTCAATTCCATTTATCCTAACTAAATATACGATATGATGTGATTTGCTGTAATCATTGCGCACCTTGGAGTGAATAGCTTGAGGCATGCGTTCTTAGATCATATAAACAAGGAAAAGAAAGAGCCCTCAGAATATTCACCTAAAACTGATGTGAAGCTAGCACTGAGCAGCATCCTTTCATCACCAAGAATGATGCAACAAAACCATCAAAACATAATGGACTTTCAATAACTGGATTTGCTATTGGTGTCATTCTAAGTGGACCTAAGATATGTACCAGCATGTGAGGAGATGATCGATAAGCCTGGCTCTTTTGCTAGTGATAGCCTACACCTCTCTTTTCATGGCTTCAGTATATTGGCCAGCACCTTTTCCTTTCCCATAGTGCCTTTTTAGGTAAGGCCATGTTCCACAAATTAAATGCATAGCTAATCAAAATGAAAACTATATAAAGATAGAACTGTTCAATGCTCGAAGCCTAAAAAAAGTCGCACTTCTCATAGGCATTCTTAACTCTTGAAAATATAGGCATCTGCATAGTTAATGAAACATGGTTTCAGAAAAGTGATAGCACCTCCAGAATGAAGCCAAGGTTTCAGTGTCTACCAACCTTTCAGGCCCAAAGGGGAAAATTATAATGTATTGGAAGGGGCATATCTACATTACTAACAAGCCAGCTCAACTTCAGACTCTTAAGCTTGGATAATGACCTTAAATTTATCCATATCCCTTTCATGGTACAGACAACTCATTATCATATGCTAACCAACTGCTGCCCCCCCCTCCCCCCGTGTCACCTGCAGCCCATGAGGCATATCTAAACAAACTGATATTTCTCCCTATCAAACTTAACACTGTTCCTTTGTGTGATTTCAACTATCCCTCCATTAACTGTAAAACCTATACCACTTCAAATAAATACACACATACAGCCCTGGACTTCATTAATGCCAGTTCCCTAAACCAACTGTTTTTAGTCCCGTCTAGGGGTTCAAAAATATTGTACCTGATTCTCACCGATATTGCCACGCCATGCTCAACATCTAAAATTATAATGTCACTGGTCAAATATTGATACTGTTTGGTAGCACTCACTATGAAGGTATAACTGGACTTACCATAAAACCCCTCTGTTATTAGAGACTACTTTAAGGCAAGCCTAATCCAGCTATCGGATGACATGATGAAATATAAGCACCCTTCTCACCTCAATGACCCTGTCTCACACAATGCCACCACATTTGTGAATGATTTCTTTGCCAACCCCAAAGCAGACATCAATGCATCTGTCCCCATAAAATATAAATATAATTTGAAATTCAGGAGTAAACTACTATGGTGGAACTCTAGCATAAACTAAGTAAACAATAAGAGGAAGAAACTCATAACCCATAAAAGCAAACTTAATACTCTTATTTAATATTAGCTTCAAAACAGGGTCTGTGCTAGATTAATAGAGGACAGCAGCACCCTTTCTCTTAGACAAAGGTAGTGCTTCAACAGACCCATGTAATTATAGACCAATAAGCCAGACCAGTCTCATCTGTAAGGCTATGGAATCAGTCATTGTAGAACTAATAAACAGGGATATAGATAATCTTCAGACTGTCAACAAGCCCAATTCAGGTGAATTAAGGGCATATCCTGCCACTTAATATGGTCAATGTCTTTAAAAAAGTCACCGAGACAATGGAAGGGGAAAAAATCATTGCACACTGCATATCTGGACCTCTCAAAGGTGTTTGACACCATCTCAGTCTCAGGGATTGTAAATAAACTCTTACAGCTAAATGTAAACACAGTGTAGCTCATTGGATAGCAAACTGGCTCACAAATATAACCCAGGAAATAAGGGTGCTTTGTTCTACCTCCTCCAAAGGACCTGTCACTACCAGAGTGCCTCAGTGTTCAGTCTTTGCATAAGTCCTCTTGGCATGTACTTCTTGCAAGTCAAATCTAATGTTCACGGCTTGTGACTGACCTAGTTTGCAAACTTGGTACCTCCATAAACTCCTCAGATGTTAGCAAGATCCTCCAAAAGGACTTATCCCAAACAAATAGTTAGTGTCAAAACCATGGACTAAAACCAAATGCCAAGAAATGCATAATAATATTCTACATCAACCAGGCTTCCCTTGTAGCAATTACATTGACAACCCCCTGGCCACCAGCACATGAGAATGGATCCCATAGTTAGAGATCTGGGAACCTATGCTGACAACAAACTGTCCTTTGATCACTACACATCCACTGTTGTAAGGAAATCATTTTTCATTGCACAGCTTATATCTAAAGGTATGGCATCCAGATCCATTGACATTATTGTTGCATTGTACTCAACACTCAGTAGGTTATTCATGGGAATAATGTCCCTTTCCATATGTACCTGTCCAACCTCTTGTCATGAATGGAATGACCACAATGCTTTCTCACCAATAAAAGCAAGGACCTAGAAAATATGCAGGCCAACTCAAAACTTTCTCTCTTCTCAAAATAATACAGGCTATTGAGAAGTGACTTAGCAGTCCCCATTCTATTAGACATACTGTATTATAGATTCGCAAGTCCAGTGGAATCATAAACACCTGGAGACTTCAATTTATTTTGCAAAATTAACAGAACATGCAGGAGGGATAGGTTAATATCACAGAGAATATGACTTCTGTGGAGCCATCTTCCAGTCCACATAAAGCAGAGTAGGCACTTTTCTTATTTTATTCAAACATAATTTGGATGAACGGATGGATAAATCAAAAACTTACCCTCAGATTAGTGCCACTGGTCCTCATGAATTGGGGAAACATAATCACCCCAATGTATACTTGTTCTACCTGTCTTTAGATATTTGTATTGCAAAATATAATGGCTATCAATTACCATGAAAATGCAAGGCTTAGCTTCTTAAGATCCTCACAAATCAATAGCCAATAAGTACTCATGAACCTATATTTGGACTACAACCTGCTTACATGCTAACTCTAAATAGTGGCCTCTGTATCCCCCATGTATGCACCTATTTAGATGACTCTGTGGCATCTCCCCACAAAAAACATTGGTATAGATCAGATGTGTACCATATGTGAGAATTATGGGAACTGCTTGGGTGGCATACAGAAACATTATAGATGATGCCCTGCAGTACAAGTCTGACATAAATATCATTCTTTGCTTGGTAGCTGTCATAACTACTATTGGTATTCCACTCAACATTATTTTGTGTTGAGTGGCAAACTCATTGGTGCTTCTGAAAGGTGAGGATGAATGCATAAATAAATAAATACAAATGTACATACATAAATAAATACAAATAACCATCAAACCTCTCCAGTGGCACCCCAGCCTTGATACCCCAGTAGTGGTGGCTTATTGTGAGGGCTCTTCTGCAGGGATCTACCACTATCTGCATAGACATCATAGGTGGTTTGTGCTGTAGCTGACATCCTGGCCATAAGAGCATTTTGTTTGTATATTTATCCTAACCCAATCCCCCGCACTTGGTGACATGTCCAGCAGCATCACTGAGATGGATGCCTAAGCTTCAACCATGTCTTCACATGCATGCATGCTAATTTTCATACAAAGACAGGAGTTACCATCACTGGCTTGGGCAGCCACAAAGCATGTCCTTCCTTACTGATAACCGCTTTCTGTTACTACATGCTATACTATACTGGAGTGGCAGAAACAGCTACCCAAACCCCCCCACACACACACAGAGTAGGTACTGCTCATGCTCCCTTACCTGCCTAAGCTGGTAACTGATTTAAGATTGCCTTGTTCATAGTCAGGGTTTATCCCTCTTCCCGCCAGGAGGCCATGACAGACATAACAATAGTAAAATGTTGTGTTGCTTTGGGCTGGGATGATAGCAATATGATAGTCAAAGTGTGTTAGGCAAGCAGTGTAGAAATCTAAATACATTTGATTGTTTTGCAGGGCATGCAATTAATTAAGCAAAGTCTGAATACACCAGTGAGTGTAACCAGGAAATTGGGAACTACCTGATAGATGGCAATGACCACAAAAAAGCACTTCTGTCACAATTATATTTATTGTTTAGTTGCTTCTGCAGAGACAAGAGAAATGCTACAGGTGGTAACGCACAATTCAACTATAATCCGGTCCAGAATGGCAGTTGAATTGTGAAATGGTCAAATTACAAGACTCCATTTCCCATACAAATTTTGTTGATTGGCAAGTGGTGCTCTTATTTTTTTAAAAAAGGAGGAGTCCATTTTAAGTAGCTCTTTCAGACTGGGGTACCTGCGCTTCAATACAGTACCAATGAAAAACCAAAGGCAACATTTGTTTGTGGTCAATATTCTTAATCTTTGAACATTATTAATAGCCCTAATGTGTTGTTAAGTTGCACGGGTAAAAAGATTGGTAGTAGCAGTCATTATAACTGCAACTCAAATGGAATAAGTTATTTCGATATGTGCTTATCTTACAAAGAAATGTTATAGTGGCAGAAACACTAGAAAAGTTTTAGCAAGACTATATGAGCATGTTTATACAATTAAAATGCAATAAAATAAAAGAATAAATAAAATAATGCCTTACATAAGCACAGTTTCATCTGCCCCAGTTTAAAATACTTGCGGTGTTATAGCATGTAAAAGAAGTTTAAAGAGGATGAGGAAGCAATAACAGTCTTATGGAGTTATATGAATTTCAGTGGCAGCTTCACCTGTAGACTGATATCAGTTTGCATAGTATAACAATGCTGATATCATATAGCATAGTATAATAATTCTGATATCATATAGCATAGTATAATAATGCTGATATATAAATAACGTAGGCATCACACCAACCGTTTAGTATCATACAAATCATTTTACAGTAAGTTTGCTGTCTTTAATGTTCCAAGATTGTATAAATACATTTGTTTCATAGTGTTTAAAGAATTATTTTATTAACATTATAGTTTATACTTTTGCCCTTTAGCTTCAGTAATGCAATTATCAGATTATTTATTTAAAGTGTTTAAACTGATTGTTGTTTTACAGTGGCTCTTTGATCTGAAAAAGTCTGAATTATTTTGGATACATGAAATAGCTACTGGCCACTGCCTCTGTAATCTTTTCAAAGACACTACTTGGATTAGGAGACAGGGCATGCCCTTTGCAAAACTAAATTGCTTGTGCTCTAAATCAGCTCAGTTGCTTATGGCTGCATAAATTAGCTTTACCATTATATGTTCCATGTTTTTGCCTATGAGGTTGGTAAGACTAATGGACCTATAATTGCCCAGTTCTATAGAGGGACCTCCCTTTGTGTAGGTGAGTCACAGTAGCTGTTCTCCAAGTATTAGGCATAAGCCTTATGCATAGACTAAAACTGAACAGTTATATAGAGGCTTGGATAGATCATACCTGGCACTGACAAGAATATAGTCTTTTATGTGGTCTATTTCCATGCAAGTATTATTTGTAGCCTTTGCTAGAGATTCTAAGACTTGCTTCAAATTGATTTTAGGATAAACTAAATGTTCAGGGATAATGAGGGCAACAATGTGGTTTGGAGGGGTAAGTTTGTCTGCTGTTGATATCCTTGGGATGTGTGATATTATTATAGATCTATTTAGTGCACCGTTGAAGATTATTCCTTAATTTCTTGACAAAAAATAGTTACAGTTTTATTTGATATCCATGTCAACATTAAGCTTTTAGTCCATTTTGCATTTTCCTATAGTATTCTGAAGACCTTTGCTGGCATGTTTGCGTATTCTTGAGGTGGGGAGATGGTTATTTCTTACATTGTTTTCATTAATTTCCTTGTTTTGTAGTATACTTTCTTAATAAAGGAGTTTCACCAGACAGGATTAATCATCAGTTTACTGTTTGGCAGATGGGTAATGGATGTATTATGCAGGTTTTTAGGTGCAGGTTAAAGTTGGAGGTGAATGCAGCAGCACTCTCAATAGGGTCCATTTTTGGGGATTGTTAGGAATTCTGCATAATTCTTCAACAAGATGAAGTAGATTTGGGCTAGAGAAGTCCTCAAAGATGTTCTCATTTAATAGCAATTAGCTAACAGTAGACATGACAGACATAAATGACTAGTTTGTGGTTAGATTTAACCAGGGATGAGGACATATAGGGAGGGATATAGGCAGGGACCAGGTTAAGGTTATAAGAACTGCTAATGGGTAGTGCTACAATTTGTTCCAGATGGACATATCTGTTATTACATTTATAAATATACCAGTCAAATGTTTGGGCAATTGAATTTCCCTAGAAAGAAGGCATTTGGTTTGACATTTAAGCCCTTAAAGGTGTTAAGTATCATCAGTGGAGATCTGTAGCTAGCAATGAAGCAATACTTGTATTTGTTAAGGGAGCAAATTATGTGGCACTGTAGACAAATGCTGTGTACGTACCAAGTTGTAAGGGGTGCCAGAAGATGCCAGAACTAACTTTTGGGAGAGAAGAAACCACTATAATGTAGTCAACAGTGGGATGTGCAGTGAATGCTGACTGCAATGTTTGCTTGAAAAGAAACTTTATAGTGCTAAGGCTGAAAGGGGGATACTGACAGCACTGATGACTGCAGGGATGCAGAGTCTGAAGTTGTTTGCAACATTTTTGCAGTCTTGTCAGTTTGGGATGCTCTGAGTGGCAGAATGTAAGAATCAGCAACTGGTACTTAAAGTGTACAACAGAACATTCAATAACATGCTTTATTGATATACTCTACAATCTGCCATCTGATAACAATAGCGATATATCTGAATTTTACACATCTGCAGGATGCATCAGCTTACAGTATGCTTAAGAGATTGTGACCACTCTGTAACACCTACCAAACCACGTTCTGAGTGCAATGAACAGAAGCCAACATACAAGTGCCCTTCTATTAAACTTCAGCAACATATAGATGTGGCTTCTATCATTATTATATACATCAGAATTAACATGCAGGCACAAAGATTGTAATGTATACCTCAGCTGTGGGCAGGTTCTATCACTATGATGAAAAAATAATGCTCAGTATTCCTTTGGTAGCTGTCTGTGCCTCTGAATATTTGCAAGTTATTACTTAAATAAACAATGCACTTTTAAATTCATACCCATCCACTAGGAAAACAGCAGAGTATATACAGGTACATTTTGCATTTTCTATATACTTAGGCTTTATTAGCAGTATCAGATGATGTAAGAAAAATAACTTTGTGTGATAATTTTATAAAAAGTAACTGGGCGTTTAGATTTAGTTAAGGCTTCATGGTTTAATGAACTCTTGAAACATATGCCAGAATCACAAGGAAATAATCATTATTTGATTTTCACTCTGACTTTAGTGATGCAAATTATAGTTTAATTATACTGTAACAGAGATTTCTTTAACATTTAACTTAACAGGTGTTTCCTGACTGCTAGCACCTGAATGCAAAACTACAACTATGTTTTAAGTGTTTTTCCTTCTTTAGATGTTAGGAACTGGGACATTTGCTTTAACAGTTACCAAAGGAAATGTTGGATTGTCATCTAGACCCATAATTACACTTGACTTTATACAATTCAGTGATGAACTCTTTCATTACTGGAAAAAATACAGAGTAAATTCTTCTCTATAATAAATTTTATTGACAACATTTTTGAATGATATATACCCTGTAGGCTGGTGCTGTGAAACTTCAGAAATTAAAGCTAAAATGAATTTGTACTATTGCTCTTCATACTTTCACAGTAATAGCAATGTCTTCTACAAAGATGCAGCTTATTTCAGTGAAAAAGAAAAAAACAATCTGAATAAAACAATTTTCTTCCCTTAGGGGTTTGAGGTTTCCTATTCAATTGACATTCTAGCATTACAAAGGCTGTGGTGTTCAGTAAAACAGGGCAACTTCACAGATTTGTTTTTGTGGTTTACATAACTTTTCTAGCCTGTAATCATTTCTGAATGTGCCCCTTACTATGACTGATAGGCCATACTTATGCTTGGCATTATAATTTATGATGTTCCTACTCACTTTGAAAAGCTGCACATATTTATATGTTCAAAGGGGAGCCGTCCCCTAACAATTTTGTGCCTTTAAACTTAACCTTCTGGCCTAATTCACACCATGTTTCATAACCTCATAGTATAACTTCAAGATCAGATTACAAACTAGTTTTTATAGATAATATCTCCTACATTGCTTTATCCATGCTCCTACAGTGAGACACATGGTTTAAAATGCCTAAAAAAGAGATGATACAAGCAAAAATAATAATATATAACTAACTCTGCATCATCTTTGTCATCATCTAGTTCCTGAGAGTCAGTCAGTTAAAACCAAATTGCAAACACACAAACACAGAGAAAATCCTTTGATTTAACACTGTTAGAATCATAGAAATGAAATGATAATAGCAGCTGTCATGTAGGATTCAAACCCAAGACCTCCAATACACCGTGCAGAGCTAGTGTCACTGCCACAGGACCAACAAAAAACATGGGACAGTAACTTATAACCAAAGTGGATTTATTTTGTTTATTTCATTTATAGTTTTTGGACCAGGTTAGCTCCATTAGGCCAATAGCCTCTTTTCAGTGGTGACTTAAGGGGGTATGCATGCTGACTAGGGGGAATTTGCCATGATTCTAGGAAACCACCCCTACTATTTTTGATAAGTGACATGTGATCATTTACATTCACAATAGCTACCACCAACTCAAACTGTTGGATGCTCGCTTTAACATCCCATCTGAATGGTGGGTGATTGACTTAATGATGAGGTGGTAGGCCTTCTTATGGGTGCAATATCTCAACTGCTCCATGCAGAAGAAGTTTCTTCCTGTACCCTGCATAATCTCTGAAGTCATTTCACCTGAGAGAAAGAGAAAATCTCTGGCCAAACCGAACTCATCTGATGAACATTTCTTTTGGCCAAGTGCTAATACCTGAATCCTTCTCTGTGGGGAAACTGGCAAACTCCCTGTATAATTTACACTTTCTTCAATATGTGTTTACTTTTAGGGCCTAGAAAACTGTCCTAGAATTTTGCTTACAAATAATAAAAATATTGTAGCAAATACACTCAAATGACATTATTTACAAATATAGATAGTCTTCAAAAATGTATAAGCACAGCAGAGGAAATAATCTGGATGCCTAAATTAAAGTTAATATGATCTTCATTACTTATTGGGAGTCCTGACTGTAACAATATGAATAAATTAATTATATCACTGATCCTGACAAGCTAAAGGCATACTATAAGGCTGAAGAAAATTAACAGGATAAAAATGACAATAAATATGCAGTTCACTCAGGAACTTAGATGGCAACATAAAGCATGATGTGGAATAGTCTTTTACAAGAGAAGTGTTTGGAAAACTATGAAATAAAATAACTTGTTCACATCCTATGAAGGAATGGACTAAATTTGACTGTTTGTCATACTTTGACTTACTAAATATATGTACAATGATAGCCCTAAAGGACAAAGTGGAGATTGAGTTCATTGCTGCTGGCTAAATCAATGATAGAAATGGACAGTATTTTTAGTTATACTTAGAAGAGAATTAATACGGGGAGGGTATGAAAAATAGTAAGGAGGGAATAGCACAACTACTGATTCATTTATTTATTTATTTCACATAAGTTTACTGGGAAAGTCCGACTGGGCCAGAAACCGCCCATTTTCAGTGAAGGCCTGTGGAGAAAAGCTCCACAAGAGAATGCTAGAACAAATATATTGAACATGATTTTCTTTTTATCTGAGCTTTTTTAAAGAAACTACTCAAGAATTTTAGGGTAGAGAATAAGAATAGAGGAAAGGATGGGTAAAGAAATGATACTTCAGCATTCACAATTTCATACTTTTATGGGAACTGGCAAGCAAGACATGCTAGCTGAAGGAAAGAGCAGCCAATGAACTGAAGAAGCAGTTTACAGACACTGTCAAATGGCTGCAAAAAATACTCATCACCCTATTTCTGGAGTTATGAGAGGTTCTGAAAGACCTAATAATTTCTCATCACGTTAAGAAAATTGAAAAGAGACAAAATAAAATACGTCAGTTCTGAATAATAGTAATGATATGGTAGTCATGCACTCCATCACATAAAATAAAACGAACTGCTTGATCATGGCAATACATACTTGCAAGTAAGTAATGTTACTAGATGACCCAGCTGGATCGCTTTTGTATCCATAATAACAAATACAATCCCAGTTGAAAAACAAAATTGTTTCATTCAAAAATTAGTTTATAAACTGAGTAGTGTATAAGTAGAGGAAATGCAAAGCAGTAAGTCTGAAACTAAGTCTTTGACAAGATCACAAAGGGTAATTTTGTGGAATGTTTGCAGCAGAGTCAGTACAATCAACACAAGCAATCATTCTGCGCACTGCTCAGATCTTTCTATATAAAAAGCATTCAAAGGTACTACTAATAGCATAATTAAATGAAGTTAGATATTTCAAAGCGCTGATTCCCACTAGATATAGAACTCTGCACAATGCTACTGCTGCACGCACAATGCGCCTATCATCTATGGGCATTGGGTGGGGGCACTTCCAGTGCATTCTGCAGTACATAAGTATCTCCAAGAATATAATGTGAATGACCAAAGGAAAATGCAAAATATTTTCTTGTGGTGACCATGCTAACAAAAAAAATAAAAAGAGGGAGAGAGAGAGTTGGGTTTCTGAGACAATGACAATCTGCAGTGCTCATAAATGTTGGTTTTAGTCAGCTCTGATGAACTGTATTACTGAAGCAAAATGTGCTCATTGTCAAGACAAATTACTCCAGGCAGATATAAAAAGTGCAGGCAGGTTCTTCCAAGCTCAGAAGGTGATCCATAACTTGATCTTTGCCATCAATTATTAAATGAATATGAATTTTAAATTGCAACTGCTCAACAAGAGCGCGTAATATCTTTTTAAACTGGACCTTATTAATCAAAACAGTAAAGATAGTTTTGCACAGAGAGTTAAGTCTATGTACTGTTAAGGAGATTTACCATGTAGTCCTCAGCCAGAGTTCATCAATCCCCCTCTATCTTTATGAGGGTAAATACGATTTTGAATGGTACTGCGTTTCAGTTTCCTCAATTACCTTTAATACCAGTCACTTTGGGCTTGATGATGTACCATATTCTTAGCCAAAAACATTTCACAGTTCTACTTTTTCATTCCTTAGTATTGTCAACTATTTCACATTATACACAATATTAATAATCATATTTGCCAAAACTCTCCTTCTATTAAGTGATGCTATATTTGCCTAAATATTGATTCACTTTACTAAATGTATAATTTTATTAGCATGGATAAGTAAGGAAAGTAGGCAGTGACTTGGCTTATGACAGCATTCTTTCATAGCTACTGCTATTGTCCGGGTGTGAAAGGTTCAGCTCTGCTTATGATTGCTGCAGTACAAGGAAATTAGTACTGAAAACTTTGTAATCTAAATTATTATTTACATTCTGCTGCCTACAGTGGATATAAAAGTGTAGACACCCCTGTTAAAATGCCCTTTTTGTGATATAAAAAATGAGACCACAATAAATCATTTCAAAACTTTTCCCACCTTTAATGTGACCTATAACCTGTACAATTCAATTGAAAAACAAACAAATCTGTTAGGGGAAATAAATCTAAAAAAATAAAAAAAGTACAATAATCTGGTTGCATAAGTGTGCACACCGTTAAACTAATACTTTGTTGAAGCATGTTTTGACTTAATTACAGCATTCAGTTTTCTTGGGTAGGAGTCTATCAGCATGGCACATCTTGACTTGGCAATATTTGTCCACTTTTCCTTGCAAAAGCGCTTCAAATCTGCCAGATTGTGAGGGCATCTCTTTTGCACAGCCCTCTTCACGTCAACCCACAGCTTTTCTATTTGATTTAGGTCTGAGCTCTGGATGGGCCATTCCAAAACTTTAATTTTCTTCTGGTGAAGCCATTCTTTTGTTGATTTGGATGTATGCTTGGAGTCATTCTCATGTTAAAAGGTGAAACTCCTCTTAATCTGAAGCTTTCTAGCAGATGCCTGAAGGTTTTGGGCCAAAAGTGACTGGTATACAGAACTGTTCATAAGCCCCTCCACCTTGACTAAATCCCCAGTTCCAGCTAAAGAAAAGCAACCCCAAAGCATGATACTGCCACCACCATGCTTCACCGTGGAGATGGTGTTCTTTTGGTGATGCGAAGTGTTTTTTTTGCACCACACATACCTTTTGGAATTGGGGCCAAAAAGTTCAACCTTGGTCTCATCAGACCATAACACATTTTTCCACATGCTTTTGGGAGACTTGATGTCTTTTTTTTGCAAATTTTAGCTGGGCCTGGATGTTTTTCTCTGTAAGAAAATGCTTCCGTCTTGCAACCCTACCCCATAGTCCAGACATATGGAGAATATGGAAGATTGTTGTCACATGTAGTACACAACAAGTACTTGCCAGAAATTCCTGCAGCTCCTTCAGTGTTGCTGTAGGTCTCTTGGCAGCCTCCCTGACCAGTTTTTGTCTTGTCTTTTCATCAATTTTGGAGAGACATCCAGTTCTTTGCAACGTCACTGTTGTCCCATATTTTCTCCACTTTTTGATGACTGTCTTCACTGTGTTGCATGGTATATCCAATGCTGTGGAAATGTTTTTGTACCCTTCTACTGACTAATATTTTTCAACAATGAGATCCCTTTGATGCTTTGTAAGCTCTCTGTGAACTATGGCTTTTGCTGTAGCAGGCAACTGAGTAAATGCCAGGAAAATCTTACTAGGACAGCTGAACTTTATTTGGTGTTAATCAGAGTCTGTTTAATTGAGAGCAGGTGTGTCCCAAAGAAGATTGAATGCTGTTATTAAATCAAAAGGTGCTTCAACAAAGTATTAGCGTAAGGGTGTGCAAACTTATGCAACCAGCTTATTGTACTTTTTTTATTTTTTGTATTTTTCCCCCTTACAGATTTGTTTGTTTTTCAATTGAATTGTACAGGTTATAATCACATTAAACGTGAGAAAAGTTTTGAAATGATTTATTGTGGTCTCATTTTTTTTATATCACAAAAACCTGACATTTTAATATGGGTGTGTACACTTTTTATATCCACTGTATGTATAGTATCTAGAACTATCAGTATTTGATTGTTTATAGTTAATATAATTTACTTTCTATTCACTCCACCTACAAAAATAGTGAGGCTCGGAGTAAATCACTTCACTATACAGTGTTAGCAGATCACCCTCTAAGCAAACATTTCTGACTAGTGACCATATCTGGTTAACAGAGTGTACACCTACTGGGAAACAGCACATTTGAAATATCTAACTTCATGAAATTCTGCTATTAGTATCTTTGAATGCTTTAGAAACATTTTTATTTAGGAAAGATTTGAATGGTAGGTAGTATGACTCAGAGAATTTCCACTAAAGTAGTCAAACCAAGTACCTACCCACTTTCCTTACTGAGTGGACAATGGGGAAAAAGCCCAAGGAGAAAATACATTTGCAAGTGCACAAACATAGTAGCAAACAAGTGTTTTTTTGGACAAATGCTAAACATGAATATAGTTGAAGGTGTGTGAGCTGCTACTTACAAGTGATGATCTAATAAACATGTTTTTCTTTTTTTAGTCTAGAAGTTAGATGTTCCTCCTGACTGATTTTTTAGCAGTGTATAAGAATTTGTCTGTATGATTTAGATACGGGACTACATAATATCCTAACACATTGTAGGAAATGTATCAAAGATGATTGTGAGCCTTGGATTTCAGTGTGTGCCTAAGGCTGCATGCAGTCATTTAGCATGGATATGATAGAAGATATTAATTCCATGATGCAGTCTGACTGAATGGTTCTGCTGGGGTTTATAAGTCATAATGCTGAACATTATCAATGATATGTGACAACATTTACAGAAAAGAATCCACAGATATGACTTTGGGTACTATCAGCAGGTTTGTCTGATATTCTCAGACAGGCACATTACAGTCTCATTTCCTAAAGTGCAGGCTGTTGTAATGCATGTGTGTACTGCAGTGTGTAGGTACAACCCAGGACTGCTGTCAGTTGTCAGTGAGTGGAGATAGTAAACATCCTCTGAATATACATGTATGCATAAGCACACACACACACACCCACAGAAATGCGCGCGCGCCCACACACACACACACACACACACACAAACACGTGCGCACACACACACACACACACACACACACACACACACACACACACACACAGAAATGCGCGCACCCACACACACACACACACACATACACGCACGCACGCACGCACGCGCGCGCGTGCACGCACACAAACACACACGCATGCATGCACACACACACACACACACACATGCGTGCGCACACGTACACACGCACACACGCACGCACACACATGTACACACACACATGCACACGCACACACACACACACACACGCACGCACACACATACACGCACACATGCACACGGACACACACACACACACACACACACACACACACACACACACACACACATGCACACACACTCTCTTCCTATATCTTAAAGCATTAATCAGCATTCATCCTGTGCCATCAGTCAGTGAAACTGAGAACTAATCACAATGTAGACTGTGATGTTACTATACTCCGTATAATTTTATAAAATAGTAATGTATATGTGCCACTAATTTAAGCATTTCACACTAGTAAAATAACCAAACGAAATGTAATTTGTAACAGTATCTTGTAAAAAAATGAGGGCTGTGTGGTGTCTGCTTTCTTTGTACGTGTGAGTCGACAAGAAAGAAAGAAAGGAAAAGAAAGAATGAAAGAAAGAAGGAATAATGCACGAAGAAAGAAAAAAGAAAATAAGGGAAAGAAAAATAAAGAAAAAAGAAGAATGATAGGAAGGAAAGACAAGCATAAAGCATACATATTTGCATATACACTATATGCACTATTGTATGCATGAAAATAGTTTGATTGTACTAATATTAAGCATTTTGTAAGTCAGGCATCACAAACTCTAATGACTGTAGTGGCTGTATGTGGACAAGCAGACTTATATGAGGCCACAGTCTCCAATCCAGAATGAAAAATAGTCAATGCAGTAATCACAGATACTAACTACAGTCATGATGGAGAGTAACAGTACATAGTGACATACATATTCCATGAAGTAATCACAGATACTAACTACAGCAATGACGGAGAGTAACAGCAGATTATGATATATATGTTCCATGAAGTAATTACAGATACTAACTACAGCAATGATGGAGAGTAACAGCAGATTATGACATACATGTTCCACAAAGTAATCACAGATGCCAACTACAGCCATGATGGAGACTAGCAGAACATTGTGACATATATGTTCCATGAAGTAATCACAGATACTAACTACAGCCATGATGGAGAGTAACAGCAGATTGTGACATACATGTTCCATAAAGTGATCACAGATATTAACTACAGAAATGATGGAGAGTATCAGAAGATTCTGACATACATGTTCCACAAAGTAATTACAGATACTAACTATAGCCAAGATGGAGAGTAACAGAACATTGTGACATACATGTTCCATGAAGTAATCAGAGATACTAACTACAGCCATGATGGAGAGTAACAGCAGATTGTGACATACATGTTCCATAAAGAGATCACAGATACTAACTTCAGCCATGATGGGGAGTAACAGAACATTGTAACATACATGTTCCATGAAGTAATCACAGATAGTAACTACAACCATGATGGAGAGTAACAGCAGATTGTGACATACATGTTCCATAAAGTGATCACAGATACTAACTATAGCCATGATGGAGAGTAACAGGAGATTCTGACATACATGTTCCATGAAATAATCACAGATACTAACTACAGTCATGATGGACAGTAACATCAGATTGTGACATACATGTTCCATAAAATGATCACAAATCTAACTACAGCAATGATGGAGAGTATCAGCAGATTCTGACATACATGTTCCATGAAATAATCTCTGATACTAACTACAGCCATGATGGAGAGTAACAGCATATTGTGACATACATGTTCCATGAAGTAATCACATATACTAACTACAGCCATGATGGAGAGTAATAGCAGATTCTGACATACATGTTCCATGAAGTAATCACAGATACTATCTACAGCAGTGATGGAGAGTAACAGCAGATTCTGACATACATATTCCATGAAGTAATCACAGACACTAACTACATCCATGATGGAGAGTAACAGCAGATTGTGACATACATGTTCCATGAAGTAATCAGAGATACTAACTACAGCCAGGAGATATCAAGATACAAAGCAGGAATGAATAGAGACAGTCAGTACATTTCTCAGTATCCAACAATAGCTTAAATAGAAGTGCCACTGACCACAGCAATGATCCAAACATGTACAAAGCTGTAATGTTTATCATTATTAAAATGTGATTCTGAGAACTAATACTGTCGATAACAAATACTGTTACACTCCCCACAAGCATACACAGCAACAATTTCTCATATTTATAGTTCTGAGAGCCATTTAACTGTTTTATAGATAAACTGCTTACATGGTTGCTTTTGGTCACTGGAAGCAACATACAGATTATGGCAAATACCTTGATCACTTGCATCCAGAAGTGGAAAATAAGTAAGTTAATGTATTTATTTGTCTTTGTTGACTCACTATTATAAACCCTGCCATCTTGTTGCACTAATCTCTCAAACTATCCCAATACTTGCCTTTAACTTACCGTACAACATGATACACCTTCACTTCAACCCTGCTCTTTCTTCTCTCTTTGTCTACCTCCTATCATCACACCTTAACGCACACAAGCCCTGGTCCTACATGCACCTACCTACCTATAATATGGTTATTCATCTACTCTCTTCTTTGTTATTACCCTGCTCTATTCAATCACAATGATACTCATCTATACAAAATAAAACTATTCCTACAGCCCTCTCTGCCTCCAAAATAAAGATAAAATACCGCTTGTTAAACATTAGCCAATCACAACCAAAACGTTTTATACTAAAACTACTACCCTCAGGTGATATATACCCAAACTCAGGTCCAGTCACAAGCTCCTCTTCCTCTTCCCATCCCACACCCACCCTCCCACTCATTTTCCTCTTCTCAAACACACTCCTCCTCAACTTCCAAAAACGTAACTTTTCCAACTCTCAACATCCAAACGTATTAAACAAAGGCACTCACCTATGTTCTACAGTCTATATGCAGACAACCTGAAATTGGGTAAACTGATTACATGTGTTACAGATAAGGCAAGTCTGCAAAATAACTTGACTAAATTGACCATTTAGCCACAGGAGAATAATATCCTGATAAATGCATAAAAAACTAAGCATATGAGATTTGGGAGACATAAATTGAAAGGTGAATATTTAATACAGCACAGAGTGAATGAAACTGTAGACTCATCTAAGGACCTGGGTATATGGGTAGACTCAGCTATGAGTTTTTCTAATCCTGTTAATGATAGTTATAGAACTATAGGTTGTATAAAATGATTTATAATGTCGAGAAAATGAAAAATAATGAAGTCATTGTCTGTTAGTTACATTAGACCCAAACTTGAGTATGGAACAACAATAAGGAACCCTATAAGAAAACAAGCATGAGTAAACTGGAAAGAGTACAGCAGAAATATACCAAGGGCATCCATGGATGTGAAAAATTAAGTTATTATGAAAGACCAAAATATCTGAACTAGTACAGTGTCTTTTACAGTTATCTAAGAGGAAATCTTATTCAGGTATATAAGGCATTTGGAAACAGCTACCTCTGGGAATGTTTGGGGTTATCAAAAGGTACTAGAGAATCATCAGATAACCTATGTAGAAGGTTCTATAGGAATGAGAAGTGTACTAATTGGTTCAATGATGGAGTAGCCAATGCATGGAACAGACTTCTTAATTAAATTAAAGCAAGTGCTAGTTTAAATATTTTGACACTTATTATGGGAACCAGTGTTTTGGTAGTTTGGAAAGCTAGAAGGCCATTAATGCCGGTGCTTTAAATATTTGTATGTATGTATGTATGTATGTATGTACATTCATGGATATCTCTCTACACCCCTGATATTCTTATCCTCTCCAAAACCTGGCTAAACCCCCACATATTTGACAATGAACTCAACCCCCCCGGCTACAATATCATCTGCCAGGATAGATTAAACAAAAAGGGGGGGGGGCATAACTATTCTATACTCTGACCAACTCTCCCTCTATCCCCTATCATTCTTTGTACCAAATTTCTACCCTGCTGAAGTCCGCATAGTAAACTTCAGATTGAGCAACCATAATAAGATTGTTATTTTTACCATCTATATTCACCCTGGTAACAATATCCCTAGCCTTGAATACTTTCTCTCCTGAATTTCTCAAGCTGTCTGCTATGAAACTATTATATTAGGTGACATTAGCATTGACAGGGGTTCTCTAACCTCAGACTCTCCAACTTCCTGTATTAATCTCTCATCTAATTACTTCTCCCAGTCACCTGAATAAACGCATTAATACTGACACTACCCTTGATTGCATCCTCGTTTCCAACCCAAACCTATAGCAAAATCCCACTACGCTGTATTTTAGCCTAAGTGACCATCTACCTACCTCTGTTGAAAGACATTACCCCCCAGCTTTGTAAACCCCATCAATAAAAAGACTGTCATAAACTTTCCAGTTTCAGCCTTTCACCATCAACCAGATACTCTCTTCAATTAACTGGTCCTTCCTCCATAACCTCTCATTAGAAGAAGCTGTTCTGAAATTCAGCTCCATCTTTCTAAGCACTCTAGACTCTGTAGCCCCATCAGAAACATTTAGAATTAAATCAAACTTCACCCGTTGGTTAACACAAGATGCTTGCTCCCTCATGTGCAAGAGAGATAATGCCTGGAAGAATTGGAAAAAAAATCAAATTCCCTTCCAATTTTCTATATTACAGACAACTTCAAAATGTGACTTGCCGCGGTGGCGGTAGCATTGTCGCCTCACAGCAAGAGGTTCTCCTGTTCGATTCTCGGCTGTAGCGCCTTCTGTGTGGAGTCTGCATGTCCTCCCCATGTTTCAAAAGACATGCATGAATGGGCGTGCCTTCGTTGAAGGTTGGGCATTGGGCTGGAACCTCGGCACCATAAAAATCTACTGCCAATCATTAGCAGACTGGATTTCCGCTGTAGCGACCCCTAAACAGGAAAAGCTGAAAGAAGAACAACAGACAACTTCAAAATGTAACTAAAAAACAAATCAATCAAGACAAAACGAAATTTTTACTTAACACCTCAAAATAACCCCCACTCTAACCCCAACCAATTTTGGAATACTATCAACAAACTCTTACATCCAGGTAGGTCCTCTTCACCTTCTTCTTCCTTCCCCAGTAGATCTGCTTTAGACACAGCTATGCTTCTCAACTCCTTCTTCATTGACTCCATTCAAATGTTAACTAAAAAAGACTCAAGTAGCTCCCCTTCAATTTCCCCCTTACTGTCTATCCAAGCATCATCCTTCTCTCTTAAGCCCATTTCTACAGCTTATATCAGATCACTTCTCAGCAAACATAAAACCTGTTCCCCTTCAGTTGATAACCTGCCACCTCTTTTCCTTAAACTGGCTGAAAATCTTATTGCATATCCCATCTCCAAACTAATTAATAGATCAATTCAAGAAGCCACAGTTCTTGATATTTGGAAGAAATTCTGTGTTATACCCTTACATAAGGGAAGTAACTCCACTGACCCCTCTAATTTCAGGCCTATCTCCTTGCTGTCTCCACAGTCAAAGATTCTCAAAAGGTATATCTACAAGCAGCTACTAGATCATCTTCTACAGGAAACTCTCCTAACTCCTCCCCAACACAGCTTTTGCCCTAAACACAGTACATCCACCACACTAAAATCTGTTATAAAAGCTATCTCTAGATATTGTAATAACAACAAATTAGTCTCATGTCTATTCCTTGACCTCTTGAAAGCCTTTGACACTGTCTCCCACAATCTACTTCTGTTTAAGCTGTCTATCCTTAATCTCTTCAACTCTGCTATCTGCTGGTTCTCTAGCTACCTCTCCAACAGATTTCAGTTTGCGAAATGTCTCTCTGCTCTCTCCCTTCCTTCCTGTCCAAACAGGGGTTCTCCAAGCTCAATTCTTGGACTCCTACTATTTAACATTTTTATTAACAACCTACACACTCCTTGCTTACACTCTTCATTAATATAACATGGTGATGATTTATCAATCATTTCCTCCTCAAATAATCTCCCCCACCTCCTCACCCTTACCCAAGAATCACTCCACTCAGTTTAAAAATGGCTAACATCTAGCCAACTCCTACTCAACCCTAAAAACTAAACTACTCCTCTTCCTCCCAAAATGTCTCCAACACCTAAAATCTACCTTCTCTGTCTCCTCCCTCAACAACACATCTATCAATGTTAAATCACACACAAAATTATTAGGAGTCATAATAGATGACCAATTAAAATTTGATCTACATATCCAACACTGCATCAGAAAGACTATTCAAAAACGTGGTCAGCTCTAGAGAAATAAAAAATTTCTCACAAATGAATCTATACTCTCTCTTGCTCTGCCTATCTACTACCTAACCTACTATATGCTGCCCCAATCCTTACTAATCTTCAAGCCAATCCCTTGCCTAGGCTTGAACTCACTTACAATAAAATTGTCAGATACACAGCAAATCAACGCTATCACTCACACCACTGCATATCTCTAAAAACCCAACAGTGGCTTGAATTTTGCCATCAACTCCTTCTGCCTCAGCTACATCTGACTCACTCTATCTTATACCAACCCAACTTCTCTCCTGCTGTATCTGATCTCATCTCCCTCTATACTCCTAATCACATACTCTGCGGCTCTGAACAACACCTACTGGAAATTTACAATCCCCCCAAAAATATCTGCAAACTTCTCTACAACCACTCAGTTGCCAAGGCATGGAATAATCTGCCCCTATACTTAAGATACATTTTAAACCCTAATTGTTTTAAAAAAAACACTAATAGGTTATCCTAAACTTACTATAAAAATGTGGTTTTAGTTTTAGTTCTATTGTGAACAGGTATGTAATTTTAATTAGCACCTGAGATTACTGTATTTTTACTTAATTACTTTTGTCATATTTTAGCATGTACATATCTTTTGGAACTTTTCTCCTCTCACACAGAAATTGCATGCAATACATAAGAGACAAATTATTTTTGATATATGTAAGTCATCAATTAGTAAGCATGGATTTGCATGTGTTTAGTACAATACTAAGAAAAAATAAATACTAAGAGAAAAGTTTATATGCTAAATACCTTGAGGGTAATAGGGAGTTATGAAAAGAAAAATATTATCAGATTATTCTATTAGATAGGCATGGCAGATCTGAAAAAGCAGTAGTAATTAGAGATAATGTTGAAGGTATGAATAGGAAGAGAGATATGGGGACATGCATGTAGATAGTGGTTTGTTTGGTCATTGCACAAGAGGAGTGAAAGAGTGAAAATTATCAGTATGGTTAGTAAAATGTAGAGATGGATGGATGCTTGTATACTAAAGTGGGTAAAAGCAATGTGAAAGCTGAAGTTTCTGAAAATAATGGTCTATGGATGAGACTAACCTGGAAAGCAAGTCAGGTGGTGTCAAGTTTGGTATAGGTGTTCTTTATGTAGGGTTTTGAATCTATTTAGATTTCCTGTCTGCTTTAGGTTAAGTGGAGATTGAGTTCCAGAGTTGTGAGACAGTGAGAGCAGAAAGACCTTCTGAAGTGTCATAGGACTTACTGGTTGATTGTAGTTTGCTTCTTGCTGCAGAGGAGGTCTCTAGTTGGATGATTAGTACTGTTGAGTGTTCTGTAGTTTGGGCATTTGTTTGGAGAGGATAAGAGCAGGTGTGGCAATTAATTGTAAGTAGATAAGCTGGTTAAGAAGTTGGAGCCAATTTAGTTGTTTTAATGCCAGAAACTGATGCGTTTCATATCCAAGACTGGCTGCAAATTTTGTTATAGTAGGTTGTTATAGTAGGTTGAGACTACTTTTAGATTATGTTAATCCGTGTGAGTATTGGGGAGACATAGGGTACTGATGGAAGAAGACAGACTGATGCTAATAGGCATCTTGTAGTATCTGTCACTAGTTTTTGGCCCTGTAAAGTGATCCTAGCTTTTTTTTTTTTGATAGAGTTAAGTATGTGCTGGCCATATTTCAGGCTGTCATCAGTTATGACACCAAGAAGGTTTGTTTGACTTACAGTTGCTTTTATAGTGCTGTTACGTGAGATAATGTGAAATGTATATTTCAGGTTTAGGTATTGACTTGGAGTAAATAAGAGCATCACTGTTTTCAGGATTGAGAAGTAGATAAGACTTTTAAGTCAAGATTCAGTGTTAGTAAGAGTTTTGGGTGATTGCTTGTAAATTAATTATTGATGAAGAGGAACAGTTTAGGGAGAAATCATCAGCACATTGTGTAAGGGTGATAAGGTCAATAGTATTATGAAATGTATTTATAACGATATTAAACAGAAGTGGGATCATTATTAATTCTTGTGGAATCATAACAGAAATAGATGGAAATTCTGAGTGATCCTGTTGCCATGTATGTTATAGTCCCACTGTACTCAGCTCTCATCAGACCAATAATTGAGTACAATGCATCTTTTGTGATGTGATTCACCAGACACTTGCAACAGGTGGAACAGCCTCAGAGATCCCTTAAAAAAAAAAGACAGGGCCTAAACAATGGTTTACTATCATTAATTTGAAACACAAAACATTTTAAAGGCACGTTACAGGCCCGTCATGTCGAAAAATCACTATTGTGCATGTGCAGAATACCGCTCCAAAAAAAGAAACACTTTTCGATATTAATGTCGAACTCCTGGGCAGAGCTCTCTGTTTTTCTTCACATAAAATGCATACCTATCATGTTTTTGTAGGGGGGCAAGCCCCCCTGCACCCCCCCTGTGGGGGGCTGTGCCCCCCCCACCCACTGCTACTAATATATTCCAACTCCAAGATCACACTACAGTGGGGATATGGATGAATTTCCAATCCCCACTGTACTGGGATCTCCATACATATAGTCAAACACACTTTTGTAAATGCACTACTGCATTCGCATAAGTGTGTTCAGCTATCCCATACACATCATTTTGTTCATGATATTCTGATTTTCAGAAGCATACATGCCAACAGACTATAGTTCACACAAATGATAGCAAACCATAAACAACACGTCTTATGTGGACAGACTAAAAGCCCTATCCCTTTACTCTGTTGCCTACCGACTATTAAGGTATGATCCATGCCTAACCTACAAGGCATTCACAAATCCAGCCCTGATGGAACTGTTACACATTCACAAGACAAACTGCATGAGGGCTACCCAATCTAGGGATCTAAACCTGGTCTGTGACACAAACAAAATATGCTGGGTAAAACATATGCATCTCAGAGATTGCCCCTTCTCTGGAACAGGCTTCCTATACACGTAAAACAGAGCCCTTCCCTGACCCATTTAAAATGCAGTTTGGATCAATTATCTGGAATCATGAATTCACTCCTGGGATGATGCCTTTGTCCATTATGGACAGCGGCAGTCTGCAAAATACTCAAAGGCATAGGCACAGTCCTAAGCCATCCCCTAGCCCTTAGGGGTTGAAAATCAGGTAAAATTCGAGTAATAATGGCTAGACTTGTAAGGGCACTTAAGTCGTTAGTCTAATAGTGTCCTATGAAGCTATGTAACTGCTTGCTACTAGATGGATATCTAGCTGAAAGGAGTGAAAGTCTTAGGCTAGTCTGTTCTGAGAGGAGCTTTTGGTGAAAGACAGTATTAAAGACTTTGGCTAAATCAAGGAAGAGTAAAAAATAGGTCGCCTTCATTTCTGTTTTGATTAACTTTGTTAGTGAAATTAAGAAGAGCCGTTGTTCTTACTGTGGCTGGAACTGAATCAGTGTTAGCCTATAGAGATGAGGGTATACATGGTTATATGTAGCACGAGCTGTGCATGAATACATTTCTTTAGCATTTTTAAGAGCGGTGATAGGATAGCTATGAGTCTATAGTTTGTTAACTCAGCTGATGGACCTCCTTTATGAAATGGTATTATATAGGATTTTTTCCAGATGTATGGGACATTGTTTTCTTTAACTGATCAGTAGATGAGAATGGAGACAGGAAATACAAGTGCATTTGTAGCAAGTTTTAGAAATTCAGATGGAAATTTGTCAGCAGAGATAATTGCTGGTTATAGGTTGGATAGAGGTCTTTTTATGGATGAGGTTGTCACAAGCTGAAAGGAAACAAACTGATTAAGGTTTGCTACATCAAAGGGAAGTGAGAGTGGTTAACTGGAGTTATTGATCACAGAAACAGTGTGGATAAACTGGTCATTGAATCTGGATAAAATGATCATTGAATTAGATAGCTTTGGAATAATTTTTCTTAGTAGTAGTAGAACAGGGAGTGGTATGTTTCCCTGGGTATATTAGTATATTGTTGAGGTTTCTTATATGCTTACAAATTTGGAATGGTGGATTGTGTTATGTTTTTATATGATTCTTTCCTTGCTTTGACACTTTGTAGCATATGTTGCCTGGTCCTTTTTGTTAGCCACGGTGCTGTTATACATTCTATTTTTTTTCTTCTGAGTGGGTGACCACATCAACCAGGGGCATTGTTTGTTGTATGTTCCAGTTGTAGATAGTCAAAGTTGAGATAAATATTGCTTTCTCACTTATGATTAGATTATGAATTTGATTGCAAATATGTATGAGTTTGCTAAATTATTATCTTATTAGACAGGCTGGGAGATGGTTAGTGATAGATACTGATGAGTCCTGACAAGCATTGCTGTCTGATAAGAGAAAGTGAGAAGAAATGGGAAAATAACAGCCACATAAATATTTAACTTTGTGTTTAATAACATCAAATACTGCAATTCAGTTTATCCTAATGGGGAAACAACATACTGAAGTTTTTTCTTAAAAAAACAGCAAGTAGGTATTGTTTTGGCAAATTCTGACTACAGTTGATCTTAAGTGCCCAGTAATGGATAAAAACAAACAAGAAAAAAAAAACCTCGTAGACTTATGTGTCCATGCGATGAGCATAAGCATTAAAAGAATGCGCATGCCATGCATTGTGCTTATATGAACACAGCACCATTCTGTGGCCCGCAACAGTGCAGAGCTGCATGAACTAAAAAACACCCATACAAGTTTGCTTACAAGCAAACCTGCTCTGTGAGATTGAATGGACAGCCACAATGGCTATCAGGGGGTGAACATACTGTAATAACTGCAGTACTAGCACATTATAGAAAAGTGTACTCCATGCAATGTAAACTACAGTATCTGCAGACTGAAATAATAGATGTTGGGGTGATCAGCAAAGGCAAAAACAATTAAATATAAATACACCAGGCAGTGAAAATGGGCTGATTAAATGGCCACAGACATGAATAAAAGGAATAATAAAACGGAAGAGGGCATGTACAATATGATAATGTCCTCAAGACAGGATATGTCTATGCATGCACACTTCCAAGACATCAGTAGCATATCATGAAGCACATATGTAGATAGCACAGTACATACTGCTATTCACACCTCCTGTGAGAGTATAGGTATAGTACCACACATGATAATATATATGTGACTTTCACACAAGGTTACATGTCAATAGAGATGAATGGTTATGATATAAACATCACTGGCATGCTTACTGGAGAGGACATTTAGCAAGGATGGTACGTACAATAAGGTTATGTGCATGTTGTGAAGATCTGCAAAATAACTTGCTTGAATATGATTGAAATGTCAGTATACCTCACAACCAATCATGGGGACATTGCAATAGACTCATGGATAACTGCTGACCGAAGCAGGCACAATCAGAAAATTTAAAAATGTCAACAACATTAATCTGTGACATTGCTAGAATATGTGAGTTTAAGTTGTTATACATGTTCTGTAGGAACAGATGTGTACAGCTGTAATGATTGTCAGTATTCCATAAGGCAGAATTTACCACTCCTTCCCCCAAAATAAATTGTCTTTGAATGGGTCAAGTGGAACCATTTTAAACCAGGAGTTGAATTCAGGGGCCATCCTCACCATTTGAGAGGTTGACATGACATAAAAGCCACAAGCCTCACATGCAACAATGGAACCCATGCCATCAATGTTGTCACTGATCTCCATATTTACTGGGTGCAACACAGAAAGACGTATCATACATGCATCTTGTACAACACCTTGAAGGGAAGTCTGCAATGTCAATTTCTAATAGGTATGCATACCAAGGAATACTTCTGTATGGCCAATAAGATGTGTACAAGCTTACTTATCCAAATGTAATACACTTGACTAAAGTATCCCTGGCTGACATAGGTATTGGCCATAAGGATAACAACACTTAGAAGCAACACGCTATTATGAGTAGATTCCCTACACACAGCTGTGTATTGCATGCATCTGCCACATGTAACAGCAATAGATATTTCTGAAGCATCTGCTACTGATGTGTGAATTAAGAAATGGTATGTTATAATGAATGCTAAAGCAGTATATGAGACTGATGGCAGTGCATCAGCTATGCCCATGTCACAAAAACTACAGCAGTGAAAAGTTTATCATCAATAAGCAAGGAAGCTATCACTGTGATAATTTGTTCACATACCAAACAATACATGGAGCACACTCTATAAGCACGTGTCAAATCCCAGACATGTGCCGCATGATCACTGACCCCCCTGACATTGCAAGTAAAAATGTTATATTGGCATGAAATCCTGAGACACATCCATATGTGTTCATGTGGTAATACTGATGTAATATATTGTTATGTACATTATGCTGTACAATCACACTATAGCTGTACTTAGGATACAGTTGGAGTTCATAGGTTCATGGTTTCACAGCAGTGTAATAGGCTAATGTTCCAACATGACATAAAAGCCTAGCCATATTTAATATGAGTTTCACAATTTCATATATCTATGTCAATATAGTTTACACAGTTATGATCCTGTGCTATGTTATCTAAGACCAACTGCCTCTGTCCATGAGGAACATGGGTGCAATACCATGATTACAATTAAAATTAATCATCCATTGATGTAGGTTGCACTTGAATATGGTAAGGAAAAGCCTTCACTTTATGTGAAGGGGTAATGTCTCTGACACATTTCGATCTCTCCAACATGAGTTATTATGTCAGGGGTTATGTTATCATCATCTGAATGAGTGGCCCTCATGCAATTTGCTTTACCAATGTGTGACATTTCCAACAGGGATGGAACGGAGACTGCCTTAAAGGCCAGACACAAATCATCCATTATTAGTCTGTAGGGAAGAGTATACAGTGATATGGGTTTAACCCTTTCCACATAGGATTTGTCTTGTACACCATGTATCTTCCTTGTGCAAAATGTCTGTTGCTGCTCCAGCTGTTGCACATGTGTGGTGAGTTACATGCAAAAGGGTGCATTGTTCTCAATTATTGTGATGAGGGCTGAATACAATGGAATTATAATGTCCTTTGAACTTGATGCCAAGCCCATATTTATGAGTTGTGCCACATAGAAGAGATTGGTCACCACTGTAGACAGATGGTGGTTAAACTACAATTGCTGTCTCCCGGAAAACCACGATCATGTACTGCTGGGTGTACTCATTGTGTTGTGTTGTCTATATTGTAATTAGGTTGGGTATTTGATTTACAAAATAAATTAATTATGTTTTTTGGACATTTAGGATGTCTCCATGGCTCTAGCACCATTCATTTGTATGTATTAATACTTTCTGCAGTATATATATTGTTACTGGATTCAAGGACTGTCCACAGTTTGCAGTCATCTGCAAAGTTGTTTGCATAAAGGCTGTCTAAGTTTATCTTGACTTCTGTGAATTAAATACCTAAGAGGAAAGGGCCTAGTACAGAACCATGTGGTAATACACTGGTCACTGGCTCCTTGCTATAGGTGAAGTCAAATACTTTGACAGTATGTTTGCTGGTGGTGATCCATTGGGCTACCCACTTGGTGACATAGTGCTTTATGGCCAGTTGAGACAGTTTCTCTGTAATGCTTGAGTGTAGAATTGTGCCCAATGCCTTGGCCAAGTCAGTTATGCAGGATGCAGATTTTTTCCCTCATCCATGGCCTTAGTGGCCTTCTCAAAAAAGTATACCCGATTTAATAGACATGATCAACCCTTAACAAATCCAAAAAAATTTTGGTTACATAGTTGTGAGATTACTGGTGTTCTTGTTGATAAGGTTCAAGATGATTCTTTTCCACTGGCTTCAAATGAGTCTAGTCAGGCTTATGGGTATGTAATTCCCTGTGTCAGGTGATGGTCCCCCCTTGTTAACACAGATGATTGTTGCTGTCCACGATTCTGCCAGAAAATAGACTGTCTGGAGGCTGTGGTTAAGTAGGGATCCAAATAGGTCTGCTAGGCCAGTATTCAATTTATTGATAAGGCAACCTGGGAAGTTGTAAGGGTCATTGATGCTGTGTTTTTAGGTTTAGACAGTGCACAAATGAGCTGCTTTCTTGATTACATATGCTGAGTAATATTTGCATGTATGCTTTGGTTAATGAGCAGTGGGAACAGGGAATTGAAGTTTGGTCCAAATCTGTCAGCTAGCAGGTTGTCTATTGCCTCCAGTTAAGTATTGTTGGTGCTATCCACAATCATCTGTGCACATAGCTCTATATTTCCCATAGGATTTTGTACTTACTTTAAAAAAGATTTATGAGAGCATCTCCAAACAGTATAGTTCCACTGTGCGTCATATGATGACTGTTGACACAGTCATGCAACTCTACCTGTTTCAAGTCATTGCATCAATTGCACATTATATAACTATATGTTTATCATTGGAAAGGTGTGTGTCTAAGGGCCCTGTGCACATAACATACGAGATGGCTGGGCAACACCTGAATAATCTTATGAATAGCAACACAATAGTGCATATAATGAAATCCCCAAGGTTGCAAGTGAATCTGAAATGGTTATATGTTTGTGTATTTACCAGAATTCCAATATGTGTACTAACCTCGAAAAAGGGCATAGCAAAATTAATTTAAAATGGGTGGCGAAAGCCAAACACACTCTGGCTAGGCTTATAAATGCCCTAGGGCAGATAGCCTAGTATGAACCTATGAACCTATGAGCCTATGAACTACTTACTCCAAGAAAACCTACTCACTACTACCCAACATGGATTCCATTCCAATCACAGCACTACTTCTGCCTTCATTTCTTTCACTCACTCAATCTCTTTGGCTAGAGACAACAACAAACTCATTTCTTGTCTCGTTCTAAACCTCTCCAAAGCTTCTGACACTGTTTCACACTCCATGCTACTTTCCAAACTCTTCGACTTCAACCTGTCCACTGCAACCATTTCATGGTTTCATAGCTCTTCTAACAAATAGCAATCGGTTAAATGGCTCTGCACACTGTTTCCCTTTCTCCCCATCAAAACGGGAGTTCCTCAAGTGTCAATTCTTGGTTCCTAACTATTTAATATCTTCACTAATAACCTCCATACTTCCTGTTCGTACTCTTCTCTCATACAATACACTAACATCTCATCTTTAACTCTTGATACCTTCACCCATAACACTTTCAACTGTATCAAAAACTGGCTCTCTAATAACCCTAAAAAGACTAAGCTTCTTCTATTCCTCCCAAATTCTCTCACCCATCATAAACCAACCTTCTTCATTACTTCACTCAATAGCACTGTTGCAAATGCAGAAAGTCACACCAAACTTCTTGGAGTCGCCATTGATGACCAACTCATATTCAACCTCCATGTCCACCGCTGCATAAAGAAAACATCAAAAACTAGGTTTACTTTGCAGAAATACCATATTCCTTACAACAGACTCTAGATTCCCTCTTGACCATGCCTACCTTCTCCCCAGTGTTCTCTACAGCTCACAAGTATTAACTAACCTACAAGCCTCCCTTCTAACAAAACTTGAATCTGCCTACAAGAAAGCTGTTAGGTTTGCAGCTAAGCATACCTCAAATACACACCACTGTCACTCCCTCAAATTTTTAAACTGGCTAGAGTTCCCCACTAACTCCTACTCTCTCAAATGTCTGTCATTCATTCCATCCTCAACAAACCCTCAGCCTGTCCAGCTATCGCCTCGGTCATCTCACTTTATAGTCCTTATAGAACCATTAGATGCTCTGACTAACAACTCTTGGAAATCTACAAGCCTAAAAAATCTATAGGCCAAAATCTCTATAGCTACACTCCTGCCCTAGCCTGGAACAAACTACCCTTGTGCATCAGAAAAATACCCCATGCGCAGGAATTCAAAACAGCTCTAAAATAATACCTGCTAAATACCTAGATTTGTCACTGTAAAAAGCCCGGTCTCAACTTTCCTCCCTAAACAACACAATTCACTCCTATTCAACCTGTCCTCTGTTACTGCCTACTTGTAACCATTCTACTAATGGCTCCCTCATGCTCTCCCTATCACTATCATCACCCTGTTCATAATTGCTTCTATTCTACCTGTCCTCTGTTACTGCTACTTATAACAGCTCTACTAATGGCTCCCCTCTTGTTTTCTCTATCGCTACTTTCACCCCTGCACATAACTGCTCCCTCAGCTTCTGCACCTAACCTGCTTACTGAGTCTTTTGTCCACCCTGACCATGAGATATGTATCCAACCAACTTATTTACCTTACTTTATCTTACATTTGAACTAAAATGTTTTTATTTTCTGTTAGTGCGCATTTACTTACGATAATACAGTTGTGTTACCAACTTGAGTACCAAACTTTGCTCTCTCTGTACTGTTCTCATTAATCTAATGTATGCAGCCTTGTTTGTTATTCTCTGGAGCTTTTCTCCTCGGACCTCCACTGAAAAAGGTTGCTAGCTCAGTCTGACTTTCCTGATCAACAAATGTCAAATAAATAAATAATCAATAATTGGTTCCCTCCATTGCAGCTCTGTTACGCATGTACCTTTAACTTTCAGTGGGTGTGGCTTGAGCTTTAAATAAAATAAAGTTATCAGCTTACAGTTCAGACAAATATTCATATCTCTGGATCTGTAGGTGTTACTTGAAAACTGTAAATGGCAAACCAGTCCAGATAACTTAATCTTTACATCACTGGCATTCATTCAGTTTGATGCTTTAAAATGGATTTTATAAGCCACAATAAACGCAGCAAATATTAATTTTGTAATGTTGTATAAACAGTTTATGATGTCTCAGTAACTATTTAAGCAAAACATATATTGCTAGCTGGATTTTCTTCATACAGCTATGAGCTTTCATATGAGGCTATGCAGTTCTGTCTGTGTTATCTGAATGTTGAGATATTTAGAGAAATATGAAAATTATTACAATACAAATAAACAGTATGCAAATAACATTCAATATATATAGTTAGGGAGAGTATGAGGGGTACAACACCTCAATTTGGGGGGTGTGGGGGCATAGCCCCACACCTAGTTTGGTTTTATATTATATTTCATCGAAAGCTTACAATGCTGAATTTCAAAATACTACATTTTAAACTATAGACATGGACACTTACAACACCAATGACTCTTTCCAGAAGACAATATAAACCCAACCTAGGTGGGGGGCTATGCCCCCCACACCACCCACTGTGTGGGGTTGTGCCCCTCATAGCCCCCTAACTATATATACTAACTCCAGAACTGCACTATGTGGGCCTTACATATTTTTTTGCAATGAGTGATCGCACAACCATTTCTAAATATGTTTGCACAAATATAGATCTGTCTTCTCTTTGCATTGTGTTCATTTTTCCCCTATATCTGCTGTAATCTCAGACATGCAGTCTATAGTGCATTATGTATCATATTCCTTTAAATGTGTTATAAAAATATATGTCAGTGAAAAACAGTTTTCTGCAAAGGCAGGAGAGTTTTGCTATTATTGATCAAAAATTATAAATGTGTGGTGTTTTGTTTCATTTAAAAGCTTACCGAAGTTAGTTCCACACTCTGTGAGTATATGCTTACTGACATACCCACTGCAGCAATGGCTGTCTGAATTGCCGTTGTGTCTTCCTTCTCTCTCACACTTATCATTCATTTGCAAGTCATTAATAACTAACAGTGGTATAGAGCCTATACTATGTTTACATCTGCTACATGATGTCAAATGTTTTGTATTCAGCAAGTCTAATGAATTTACATTTCATTTGCATATTCACAGTACTCGTAGGTCTGAATCTACACTATAAAATGGTAACCATGTAGCTAGGGAGACATGTGTATTTGGACAAAACAGAAGATTGGTATTCCTTTGAAGATGATTCCTCTGCAGATAAGTCTTATAATTTGGCTAAGGTATGCTTGCATTATTCAAGTACATTCTAAATTTTGTAAAATGTTGCAACTGTATTTATATATCCAGGAGAAAATGTGGCTTTTATCTGTATGTGCTTCTTATACTTCACTATTAGCATAGGCATTTTTGGCAGGCATTTACATTTCAGAGAATGACAGGTTATACTTTCACTACAACTATTATTTTTAAATTTGATTTTACAATATTCTATGTTATTAGAGAGAAATGTAATGCACACGTCACTGACACTGATGTTATGCTTCTTAGATGGCCAAGACAATGGTCCATGAGAATGGTGGGCACAGTGAGAAGAGACTGGCATCCATAAATTGACTTTTCTGTTGTAACTGTGTACACATCCTAATAACTGTATGGGCAGCATATTTACATTACTTCTGTGGTATTCCCTAGTTTGTACAAACCATCATTTGTTTGGTGTTTTGGGGGTGGGGGAGTCATCTACCATTCTATTGTTAAAGAACAAAAGTGCATTTTAAGTGCTTTTCTGTTGAAAATGTTTAGGCATCCACATATTTCTGTGGAAAACATATGTACATTATTTATGTGGTATTCCTTGATTTGTATAAACATTTGTGTGTGAGGGAGAGGTGGAACAACCAACTACCCTTCAGTTGTACTAAATGAAAAGTATGTTTCATGTGCTTAATGTTGACAAAAGGCTACACAGACTACTGATTTTTGTAAGTAATACTTTAGTTATGTACTATTAATCTGTTTTATTATTCCATGTTTTATGCCACATAGGATTATGGCACCCAAACCTACAAATCCACTAAACCCCCTTATCAGTGACGCTGAGAATGAGGTGATAATACATGTTCTGAGACACCATGGAGCCTTTCTGCTTGAGACAGGATGTGGGGATATGGCTGCCAGAAAGGAGATATGGAACCAGTTAGTGAATGATGTCAAAGCAGTCAGAGGTTGCAGCAGAAATTATGATCAGGTGCAGCATTACGCCAGTGATATGATTTCATCAGCTTGGAGGTAGGCAGCTGCAGTCACTTGAGAACAGCTGGCTATGGGCGGGGGGGGGGAAATCCTGCTACCGAACTAACACTGGCACAGAATGATGAGTTCCTGCCCATTGTTAGAGATCCAGACAGCTCAGTGGAGACTGCACATTGTGTGTTTGATGTCAGTGCTGATGTGACTGGGAGGACAAGTGTGTCCCAGGAGCAGCTTCCAGGTAAGCTTAAATATGACAACATTTATATCTGCTTGTAGAATAAAATATATAATTTGACTACCACTTACTGTGAATTATTATTGTATCTATACCTATTGATAATTGATAGAGTTATACAAGAGAGTCGTTCAGTACACTTCGGTGTTGGTGGACGTCTCAGCTAAGTTTCAGTTTCAGCTATTTCTTACAGGACATATAGGTGATTGTGTATTCATTGTCCCCTGTGTTATTTCCATTGCAATACTTAATTGTCATCCTTTCCTTGCTTCATTTCTTCCAGGACCATCCTCTGTGGAAAGTGTGCAGACATCCTCACATGGTAAGCCAATGTTTATTTACTTATTACTAAGCATTCTTTAGATATATATACGTGTCTGTATTTGTGAGTATGGTACGATTGTGTGACCAGTGTTACTTACTAATCATCTGTCTTCTTTTAATACTTAGTGCAGTAATAATGTCATTCACATGTTAGTTGCTGTAGTAGTAATGTCATTCCCATGTTAGTTGCTGTAGTAGTATTGACATTCCCATGTTAGTTGCTGTAGTAGTAATGTCATTAACATGTTAGTTGCTGTAGTAGTAATAATGTCATTCCCATGTTAGTTGCTGTAGTAGTAATGTCATTTCCATGTTAGTTGCTGTAGTAATAATGTCATTCCCATGTTAGTTGCTGTAGTAGTAATGTCATTCCCATGTTAGTTGCTGTAGTAATAATGTCATTCCCATGTTAGTTGCTGTAGTAGTAATGTCATTCCCATGTTAGTTGCTGTAGGAGTAATGTCATTCCCATGTTAGTTGCTGTAGTAGTAATGTCATTCCCATGATAGTTGCTTATTATCACAGTTGAGTCTGACAGTCAAAGTATAGGGGTCCTACCACCTGACATCAGAGTATCAATAGGCTCTAATGATGATGGTGGCTACATGGAGGCACAGTCAGAACGTGCAGTGGTTGAAACTGACACTGAGGTTATGGCTCACAGTCTCACACATTCCCTGTTTTCCCTACAGACACAATTATTAAACCTATGCAAACCCATTCCACTGAGTTCTCTGATATTGGACAGTTTAAGGGTGAAACACTTGATCAGGGTAGTGTGGTTACTGCATCTTCAGTGCCAGTTGACTCTGGCCATAGCCAAAGTGTGGACAACACAGGAGGGATGGTATGAGTGCTTGGAGACCTGTTATCCACCCTCCAACTGATGCTAGTGTGTCATTATGTGCCACTTAATCTATGTTTAGGGCCATCATGGAGTCACAGGCATGTTCCACTAGGGCCTCCAAGGACATGCTTAGATTTTTAGATGTGGCATGGGCTGATGTACATGACTGCCTCCACCATGTGGCCAATTCAATGGATCAGATGAATGACAAGATGGAATGGGCAGTGTCTGTGATGGAACATCTGCTGGGAGGTGGACAGCATCCATGTGACCGTAGGTCTGCAACATCAACTAATGTTAGCCAATGTGGCTTTGTCCACTCCCACTCCTGTAGTAGCACTACTTCCATTGCTCTGTCAGTGGTTGAAGTGTCCGTGCCCAGACATGATAGGCCATGGGGTCAGGGACCTAGGTATAGTCGTGAGAACAGCTTGTCTAGCAATCATTGTTCACGTTTAGGCAGTGCCAGCACATCTGACCATAGGCATGGACATGCCATTGCAAATCCTGACAGAGTCAGTTCTCATGGTTTGGGGTGACCATGATGAACTGATAGCTCTACCATGCATGGTTCACACCTATCCAACATGCCAGGACATAGTGCTAACGCAAAGCTTGACTGTGATCATGTAGACACTAACACACACATTTCACATAAAGTGCTCATAGAGACATGCACACACATAACAGATACATGAGGCATTTTTGAGGTTTGCAGGTCATTCTGTCTCAGTGGCCATTTGATAATTAGCTACATTTTTGCCTGTCTGTCTTTTTTACTCACACATACTTACTACCTTTTGTGTCAGCCTTGGCCTTCTGCCACCCCCCCCCCCAAGCCCCACCCTGTGCAAAAGATGATAACTGTGCCATCACCTTGCTTCTACTTTTTTGGATTCAGGAATACACATGTATTTTGTCTGGTGCACAGGGTGCCTAGCTGAGTGCTTAGTATATGTACTGATAACGCTGTTTTGAAACTTTTACTGATTTCTTACAGTCTTTTTACTGTTGTGATTGCTGCCTTGAAATTGTTGATACATCAGTGAAGCTTATTGCTCCACTTGTGATAATGTAGGGATGATTAGATTTTAGACTGCTTTTTCTATTGTGTGTATTTTCAATGAGTAAACCATGCTAGCTGATAAACGGTAGAAACCTACTGGTATCATTCAGTTCTGTCACATATTGATGTCATTACTGGACAAGTCACACACATTCTGCTTAGGTACATTTTCAAGTATGCAAGTATCTGCCATTCATTTGAGTTCTTACCCATTTATTTATCCGTTCCCAGGTTTAACAGTTACCTTGATAGCCCTGCAGTTACAACTGCTGTAATTCGAGGGTGACTCTGTCTGATGCTAGCAGTACATAGGCATTGCGTGGGCAGGTAAAGGTTGGGAGCATTGCCTGTCATCAATTTTTCTTTATGTATGTGAACAGGATGAAGGTTGTACCCCATAGTGGTCAGCATGTGTGCTGTCCATTGCCTCTTGGCCAGGGTGAGGGCATACTGTACACAGGAAACAAGTATTAAAGCCACCCCAAACTGCAAAAAACAAACACCACGTACAGGCTCCAAACCTTCTTTAATATTCCACAGGTTAAAATACAGCGTTAACATGCAACCAGTACACGAACACAATCCAAGTTAAGCGCTTTCACTTAGGTCAATCCCAAGCTTCATCAGAACATAGAATCAAAACTGTTAGTCACATTTATACAGGTTCAAACAGTTATCAACCAATAGTTGAATCTTATGCCTAATTTGTTACATCAAATTAATCACAAATCTCATATAGCCTCCTCTTCCTCTAGCCAACAGCAAAACAAGAAGTGTATTACTTTAACTAGTTCATATATAGAAAAAACGTTTAACAAAATAAATACAATGAAAATAAATATATATATATATATATATATCCTTCTTGCCTTTCTAAAGCTTGGCTGCCCTTAGTTTAAGGACACTATTAATGCTTAGATGGTCATTAAGACCAGTTATTTTCATTGAATTTAATTTGAGTTGCCAGTACAATTCTTTATATTCTAGGTGGGCTTCCCACAACCCACCCCTGATATCCTGTCTTACTTGTTCCAGAACCAAAAACTTAAATCTACAATTCATACACTGTCTCTGATGTCTATATAAAACACCTGTGTCTTTTTTCTGGGAAATTTCATTACAATGTTCATATATTTGTCTTTTTAGTGGCCTCTCTGTCTTGCCTATATAAAAACTATAACAGGTTTGACAAATAATAATATATACAGCCCCCCTTACTATTGCAATTAAAATGCTCATTGAACTTCATTTTAAATTTCCTAGATGGAAGATTAATACTTTCTTGTTGCAAGATATTATTACACTGTTGACAAAACCCACACTTATACATTCCCCCTGTCTTTTGAGATCTGACTACACTATTGTCTGTACCATGATTTTCCAACATCTCCTTTATGTTCATATCTCTTTTCTTGATAAATGTCGGTATTGATGGAATAATTGTATTCATTTCTCTATTTGTAGTCAATGATTTCCAATACTTCCTAAAAATATTCTCAATTTCTTGTGCGTGGGCCATGTGAGTGTGGATTAATGCTATTTTATACTGAGAACCTTCTTTATCTGCATTCTGGTTATTCTGTAATGGATTTTTCCTCAAAATTGGGTCGTATTTACCCTTCCTTTCCTTGTTAACTTCCTTCAGTAACTGATTATTCAGTTTTTTGGGGTAACCTCTCTCCAAGAAAAATCCTTTCATTAAATTAATTTCCTCAAGGAAGACCCAGTCCTCACTGCACATCCGTGATGCCCTAATCAGTTGCCCCTTGATGATACCCTTCTTCTGGTTATACGGATGTTCACTCTCAGAATGTAGATATGAGCTTGAATGCGTAGGTTTTTGATAAATAATAGAATTAAATGTCTTCTTCTCCTTGTTCTTATATATAGTATTTACATCTAGGTAATTAATTTAATTCTTTTGATGTATGCCAAGTGAATTTCAAAAAGGAAGTTGTAGTCCCAATATATTCCAAACATTTTTCTAACTGGGTCTCCGTCTCCTCCCAAAAAAGACAAATATCATCTAGAAATCTGGTATATAAGGAAATATTCTCATTCTAAGGAGTTTCAAAACTAAACTTCCTCTCCCAGTAGTATAAAACCAGATTTGTATACAGGAGGGCACATGGGACCCCCATGGCCACCCCTTTCTCCTGTTTATAATATTCCCCTGCAAAACACATAAAGTTGTTTTTCAGTATTAATTCCATAAATTCAGTTATTAAGTTCCTCTGGTCATTGCATATATAATTTATGTTGATCAAAATATCCTGAAACCAATCTATACCCTCCGTGTAGGGAATACTCGGGAATAATTCAACTACATCAATAGTTACCATGTATAAATTCTCTTCATATTTATCTTTAGTAATTTTACTTAAAAAGTCCCAAGAGTCTCTTGAAATGTGTTTCAGAGATGTTATGTATTTTTTCAAAGTTTTGTCAATGTATTTAGCCAGGGGTTCAAGTTTGGAGCCCGCCCCTGCAACTATTGGTCTAAAAGGCAGTTTCTACACCTTTTTATGGGTTTTAGAAATTCCAAAAACCAGTGGAATCTTTGGCCTATTAACTGTTAAGTAATCCAACAGCCATTATCTATAGTGCCCTGATGGAAATGGTCATTAATATAATAGTCCACCATTGAATAAGCTATAGAAATCTAATTTCTAGACTATACTGTATTTGCTTTCATCATTTCATATTTCCAACATGTTCATCTCATAATCAATGGCGTCCATTAATACAACCCCAACCCCCTTGTCAGGTTTCATTACTCTACAATCTCTACTTTTCAGGATGTCAACCACTTTTTTATCACTCTCCGAGAAATTAGTCATAACTATCGGTCTACTACTGAGTGTTCTTAGCTCATTCTTTACCATCTCTTCAAATACTTTTAAAGTGGGATTTAAAGGGGGGTTTAGGTACTTTTCCTGATCAAATTCTTGCTTTCTGCTTACTGCATACTGTACACACCTATGTCTACCAACACTTACAGTGGCTGTTGGCTCCCCCTTTGAGTCCTCACCTGTGTGTGGCTGTGCTGACCTTGGCAGTGGTAGTGGAATGTGTGCCCCTTCCCCTTGGTGTTCCTGTTGCAGCTGCTTTCTCAGAATAATATTGTTTCACATAGCACAGGCAGTGATAATTTTAGTAAAAGTACTTGGATCAAGTACCAAAACCATGATATCAGCAGCCCTAACATATGCTCTATGATATTTCTTGCTTGAGCGTGTACCTCATTATAGAGTTCCTCCATGAGTGCTTGTGCATTTCTGATGGCTATCATCAGCCATAGTTCAAATGCATCCCCTGCATCCCCCAGTAAATGGCATTATGGGATAACCGCCCCCCCCCCGGAAAACCTCTGGTAGAGCTGTGAGTTGTGCCATATATTGGAGTTGCGGTAACTGCCGGAGTTTACCAGCACAGACATTCAGAATGATTCCCTTAGCATTACACATGACCTGGCAGTTAATAGAGTGGAAGCCCTTTCTTTTTATGTAGACCCTTGACTGTTCCCCATGTGGTGTTTTGATTTCAATGTGCATGCTGTCTATGGCACTGAGATGCCAGTGAAGTGTGTTAAGGAGTACAAATCTTGAATAGTTGTAGCTCTGTCATCAGGGGTATGGGAAAAATATATATATAATCACTGGCATGCTGTAGCATAACATTCAGGAATTGATGTAGGATCCTGGATGCTGCTGTATGTGACACCCCGACATGTCCCCTGTTGGTCTCTGGAAGGTTCCTGTAGCTAAAATTCTTAATGTTAAACATACCTTAGCCCCCCTCAGGTAATGGTTTCCCTCTATTTGCCCCTTGCTCTCAGTTGAAGATGACAGAGATTGCAGAGTTCCCCTTCCTGCCAGAGGTCTATCAGCAACAGCAGCATAGACTTTTAGCCTGCTGCACATACATATGCAGAAGAGCAGCAGCAGCCCTTAACATTCTTTCCCTCTAGTGTAGTTTCCGTGGCTGTATTCCAATAGGTTTTGGAATTTGAGGCAGAAACCTGCACTAAGTGTACACAATTGCTTTATAGCCTGTTGAATAGCTCTGCCATTTTAGATTGGTTGATTAGCATACAATTCAGCTGCTCATGTTGTAATTAGCATGCCATGGTGTTTACCATGTTTGCACATCTCTACACACTGTGTAGAGCCGCTTACTGAATACAGACTGATGCGCTATTGTGTATGCGTTGCACCTTGACATGCACATGCTTTTAGTGAGCTATGTAGGGTTTATTGAATCCAGCCCATTGCTTTGGAAATCACTGTTCTGTTCATTGTGGTGAAGAGGAATAGTTTCTTTACACTGATTTAAATGTGCAAAACATGTTGCTATTTAAAAAATGACATTACTTTCACAAGTAATGTTGATCACAGAGAGAGAAGTAATATATAGCCTACATTGCTTTGCCACATGAGTACTTCTCTAACTATAAAATGGATTTAGTTTTGCAGGTTAATAAAAAACAGCCATGCTAGCTCCTGCAAGAGATGTATTACTACAACCCCAAGAAAACCAATTACCACTGTATTATTAAAACAGCTTCTAGATGTTATTGTAATCCTAATGCACTAATGTATTGTATGTTATAATGGTGCTAATAGAAAGATGGTATACGTGCTTGAACAGACATGGAAATAAGAACCTTATTTGGTAACACTTTGCAACAGAATAGCAATGATGCTGTTGTAACCCTTTTGCACTAATGTATTACCTGTTGTAATTATGCTAACAGAAAGCTGTGTTTATGTGCTTGAACAGACATGGAAATATTCAAGCAACCATCAAACCTTCAAACATCCGATAACAAGTAAAGGTTATTTACCTAAGTTGTATACTGGTTGTCAGACAGAAAATGTAATATATTTAGCAAAGTGCAATGCCTGTGACTCATTTAATGTAGGCAAAATGAACTGCCCCTTAAAAGAAAGAATCTTACAACATTTATCCGCTATACAATCACAGAATAAACATAATGCCTAGTATGAACATATCAGCAACATTGCAGGACATATGTTTACTTTTTTGGCTCTACAAGTTATCAAAGTTAATCCGAGGGGATGTGATCTGGTGAATTTTACAGAAATTAGTGAAATACAATGGATAATTTAATTCAGGGCAGATAGAACCCCAGGTTTGAACAGGATAATCCCGCTCAAACCAATTCTAAAAGGACGGAGACCTAAATACTGATTTAAGATTGGTTGATTACTGTTTAAATAGCCATGATTTTATTTAATGTATGATCTGATGAAGGGATAACATCCCAAAAGCACTTATCCATTTGACATAGTTTCATTTACTTATGTTAAAGTTTACTCAGTTTTTAGCCTGGTAGTTCAGATGTCTTTAGTTTTTTCTTGTTGCTCAGACATGGAAACAGGAACTTTGTTAGATGCACTCTAATAGAACAGCAATGCTGCACTTTTCAGTAATAATTAAAGAAATTCTGTTATGCCTTAGCCATGTGGAAGAGAGTAAACCAGCATAAGGGCCTGTACATAAAGTTACTACACTAATATTGATTTTGTAATGCTTATTTCCTTTTTTTCCCTAGTTGCACAATAGACAGTCCCCCGGATTCATGAAGCTCGGTGCAAGGCCGGTGTAAGGCTTGCGCCGGCCGTGCGGCATATATATAGAGTAGTAGTACCATATGCATATTAATGAAGGCATGCAGCTGCCACAGCCACGTGCATAGGAAACGTGCGCGAGTGCATGGGGCGTACCGAAGTTGCGGAGGGAGGTGTGTCAATGTCGGTTGTCGATGAGCAACCTAAACTGCTGAATAGTAAAGTCCGCCTGCAGTAATACTCGCACCTATCAGTGTCCGTGGAGACTGAAACGTATACAAAGCATGCAAGATAGTCCCTGCGAACAGAAAAGGAAGAAGCAAACACAAATGCATGATAGGGAATAACAGGTCCCTACCCTTGAACAAATGACAGAAAAAACGCGTGCCCGTGGTCCAATGTAGTGTTTATAGCTATACCATGTGGAAGTGAAACATATCATATACTAGGGCACCGCCAGGAGGTATGTCCAGCCCAATGGAGAGGGTCAACAGCTGACCCATAATGTGAGGGAGGGTACATAGCTGTGCAGATGTGTCCATAACAAAATACATGAGGAGAAAAGTAGATATATGTAGTGACTGTCATGTCCGAATCATATCCCACAAGGGATGTAATAGTCACATACAAAAGGTATGTCTGTACCCACATAACAAATGTGACAGGGAATAGAATACACATGTAAATGAATCAGGAGCATAGAAACAGCTACAACAATAAGGACACATGTAGGCCGAAAGGAACAGTATGATCCGTACCATCGACTAAGAATACCACCTGTTCCACTCTGCGAGCGACAGTAGTGTTTATAGCTATACCATATGGAAGTGAGACATATCATATACTAGGGCACCGCCAGGAGGTACGTCCAGCCCAATGGAGAAGGTCACCAGCTGACCCATAATGTGAGGGAGGGTACATAGCTGTGCAGATGTGTCCATAACAAAATACATGAGGAGAAAAGTAGATATATGTAGTGACTGTCATGTCCGAATCATATCCCACAAGGGATGTAATAGTCACATACAAAAGGTATGTCTGTACCCACATAACAAATGTGATAGGGAATAGAATACACATGTAAATGAATCAGGAGCATAGAAACAGCTACAACAATAAGGACACATGTAGGCCGAAAGGAACAGTATGATCTGTACCATCGACTAAGAATACCACCTGTCCCACTCTGCGAGCGACAGTACCGCTGCGGCCAGATGTGTCCTGACACAAGCATGTAAACATGGCAAATGTGCAGAGATTATAGCACATAATTATCCCTCAGACTTCATGTAATAGTGGCAGTAAACAGTTGTTCTCCACACGTATAGTACATAAATGTCATAAGAAAAAAAATAAGCCACTGAAATGCTACAAGACTAAAGCTTAGATATAGGCAAGAGTTGTAAGTTCTATCTGCCGAACTGACCGTGGGTATGTGTCGGCGTGGAAAATGTGTTGTGTCCACTGCAAATGTTACATTGCGGCCAACTGAAAAGGTGGAAACAGTACCATAGACTGTGGGGAGGCATTGTCCACAACAGTCGGATATGTGGAAGGAATAGCATGGACACCAGAAAAGGTGCCATCCTCCCAATGAGTACAACAGGTGTGCAAATTCTGGGAGTCATCGGTAGAAGTCAAACTAGTATGTGACACAGCCGAACGGGTAGTACCCGGGTATACCAACTAAGTAACGAAAGTGAAGTATGGGCGTGTACCTATGTGTGTGAGGTATAGCACGTGGGAAGCAAACATGGCAGGGTAGTCCACACAACCATAAAGGTACCCGACACCTGTAGGGCAGTCAATGTGCTACTCTGGCCGTGTCATAGCCCAACAACAAAAGTAGTGAGCTATCGGATGTGAGTAATTTGCATGTGAGGGGTGGATGGGTAATGGTAAAACCCGCAAAGGCGACACTGTGTCGTATGCAGAAAAGGTGAACCAGAGGTATAGGAGGGGGCAGCGGGTGAAGTGGACATAAACACAAACACATGGAGAAACAGCTGCAAGACTAGCAGACAGGCCATAGTGTAGAACACAATCCCACAAACATATGTATCATGTAAATGTGCGATCAAAATGTATAGATATGTCACCGTCACATACCCACAGGTTGGTCCTGATGGAACTGGCCATAACAAATGCAACACACCTGGCTGCATAATGGACGACCCAGCATACCCTCCACATCACACAACCCAGCCCCGTAACAGAACGTCCACCAAATCCAACCGTACGTGGCCCACTGGTCCATTGCAGGCAAAGCTACACATACCGACCCCTACGCATATGTAGTAGGTATTGTCACCCTAGGTAGTGTCAGGATAGCAAACCATGTATTCCCTGCATGTTAAACCCCCTGCACATTTTCATAAAGCCAAAATACATTTCGATATCGTTTCTGTGTGGAATGATACAATTTCTGGAATATCCCTTACGTGATAAGTAACCTGTGTAAATAGTAGAACGGGTATGACAACAAGATGTGCAATCCTGTACATATCTGGACACAAGTCAGAACATGAAGTACAGGTCCAAGACACTGTCCAGACCTGAGTGGTCATGCATAACCCAGTACCCAGGATAAAACACCTTCCCGTGATGCACGTGTCCCCACACAAATATGCGGGAGAATATATTGCACACTCGCATAGTGGCAAACGGCAGAAAGGTGAGGAAGACACCCGACATTAACAGGAGAACCCTGATGAAGTGCAAGGGATACCTAGTGTGTGCCGGCATCACCGACCATACCAGACAACCCGTGTGAGTTAGATATCTGGACAGAGCCATGACTACAAGTGAGACAAAGGTACAACAGCAGGTACAATATGCAAAGATAGCTGTTAGAAGTTATTCATGTATGTGCAGTCTGAGTACCCGGGAAGTCCACTGGGTGAAGAAGTGCCCAGTAACAGCGGAGGCCCGGGTAGAAAAGCCCCACAAGCAATACAAGGAAATAAAGGCTACATAATGTTAAAGGTAAAATACAAGAGTAAAAGGCATACAGTCAGAAAATACATGTGCATAACATGTGCATAATAAGACAGTGCAAATCCAGAGTTTGTAGTGGTAATACAGAAATGTACAACAATAACATACTGGGAGTCAAGTGAGTGTCAGCTAAGTCTGGTTAAGCTGGAGGGTAGAGAGGAGCAGGAGTATGGAGAGCTCAGAGGAGTGAGATCTGTAGAATGTATAACAGGTGCAAGCAGGAATATATCCATGTGGATGGATAAACATAGATATATCATAGAATGACAGTTTGCACAATGGCATTAATGTCCGGAGTATGAAGTCTGAAACTAAACTGTCTGCCAGCACGTCCCGACATCTGTCCCTAATGCCGAGCTACTGCTGTGCCAGAACACAACAGTGTATTACAGAGGTTCGTACCATATCACTCAACTGTCCAGATATTCGCAGAATGACCTGAGTGTTAGCTCATAGTGTTGTGTGCCTCCGACAACCTGTGTCTGTCCAGTAAATAGGTATGGATTGACATCACGAAATAATGAGCATTAAGTATAGCACTCCACATCCCACAGAAGAGTCATGACAATGCAAAACCTAGTATTCTATCAATGTTATAAGCTTGTAAGGAAACTAGTTAAAATGTGTCCCTCTTACTCTCCCAATCATGTAGGGTTTGCGCAGATTTGTTGCTCAAAGAGGTCGAGAGGTATTGTCCATACATATGTACAGTAACAAGCCATGACATTTGTGTAATGTACAACTGCATACCTGTAGTCACAACATGTCCCAGAAAATAACCCCCGTATGAATGAATACAGGTAATAGTCAAATGTGAATGGGGTAGGGTTTGCGCAGATTTGTTGCTCAAAGAGGTCGAGAGGTATGGTCCATACATATGTACAGTAACAAGCCATGACATTTGTGTAATGTACAACTGCATACCTGTAGTCACAACATGTCCCAGAAAATAATCCCCGTATGAATGAATACAGGTAATAGTCAAATGTGAATGGGGTAGGGTTTGCACAGATTTGTTGCTCAAAGAGGTCGAGAGGTATGGTCCATACATATGTACAGTAACAAGCCATGACATTTGTGTAATGTACAACTGCATACCTGTAGTCACAACATGTCCCAGAAAATAATCCCCGTATGAATGAATACAGGTAATAGTCAAATGTGAATGGGAACCCCCCCCCCCCTCACCGTGGAGTATGGACCGTAACAACCCCACCCATAATATGTACAACCAACAGAATAAGTTCCTGATAGGTGCCCAAACATGTGTCTATAAATACAGGTAAAATGTTCATAATAGGGAGGTGCTCCCTGTCCACATGCTTCATCTGACATTTGAACTCGGCCAGGGAAGTTCCGTTCACCAGGCGGACATGCCCATACCCAGATCACTACATGAACACCCTGACAATCAGAAAGATGTATGTGATACAACTATATGCCCTGGTGTTCTGCATATCCTCGGAGTGATTAACAATGCAGCTGAGGTCCACAGCAGTAGGCAATACGGAATGTGTAATATGTAGTACCGCGTTCCCCACAGCAGGGGAATGGATGCCTGCATTGTAAGTGAAGCGGTGAGGCGTATGTTGATGTAGCTAAGTACTATGGGTATGCATATCAATGAGGTGGAACAGCAACAGAATACTGCTTCCGGCATCCGTCCAACGTGAATGCAGTCCCGGTTGACCTACGACCACTGCAGATATCCCTGTAAAGTGTAATGAATGCGTTCGTGCTGTACACACAGTTAAATACGTAAAGGTGAACCATGTGTTTCACACCAGTCCGTGAACTGGACTACAGATGAGTAAGTGTTACGGTCAGACGTATGAAAGGCCGTGCAAGCAGACATTTATTAAACAGATGTAACCCACAGCATGTAAATGCAAGTGCGCCTGTGCGTGTGTGATCCGCTGACAGCATAGGAAATGAATGCTGTTTCCCCCATGTTAGATATACATGGCTCAAACCTGTTAACCCCGTAAAGTATGAAACCGGACAAAGGCATGCAAACTACCGGTACAAATAGGGACAAACCCCAGATATGTGCCAGAACAAACATAGAAAGTGGATAGAATAACGGGTGTGTCAGTAGCATGGATTCTCTGAAGGGTATGCAGTCGTAACCTGAACTGCTTGCCAGTATTTCCCAACGTAAGTCTTAAATGAAATGCCACTACATTGCCAGATAGACACAAGTATATGAAAACACAATCAAGATAAAGAGGCAACCAGCTGTACACTCTGCGACAATCTGTACAGTGGAAAGGTATGGTATGGATATAGATATATGTGTATACACATAATCCACAGACGTAAACCAAAGCAAATTATGAAATGAGGATTGTACATGTATATATGTATACACAACAAACATATGTCCCGTAGATATGACATATGTACATAAATAGGCCACGGCATAGCTAATATGGGTAGACAAACAGACATGCATGGAAGGTGAATAAACCACTGCCTTCCAAACCATTGGCCAGAAAGTGACAGTCCAGCAAGTTCTACACTTTAAACATGCATATAGGTGTCCATTGCAGGACCCCAAAAATTGATCCATACGCAGTGTCAACCGACATTGACGTAAAATAAGTGTCCTCAGCAAATACGATATAGCTGTACATGCAACAGTAGCAGGTGCAAGGGTAATGACACATGTGTCAATAGAATGTACGATGTACGAACTGATATCTGGAGAGTGGGGAGTGCATATAAGTGTCTCCACACTTCAGTACCGCTCACATTAAACATGTGTAATTGGTATTGTGGAGGGGTGTCAGGTATGGGAATCATGGGTATGCAGAAATGGGCCTAGGTGTTGTTTGGCAGAGATTTAGTAGGCCCGCCCCGTGGGAGTTGATGTGGGTATAGCACACGCCTATATTCTCAATAATGGGGCAAACCATCCACTGGATATTGCGTAAACCATTGTGGGAATATGTAGGGCCCTATATCAGTGTCATGTAGGCGATTATCATGGATGGACATGCGTACGACCAAGATGGTAACCATAACTGGCAAACTGTCAGAATAAGACATCTGCACTAAGGCATAGTACATGAAATACAAATAGGGACTATATTAGATATACCCCAGACAAAGTCAGAACTTTGATAGAATACTGGCATAGCCAAGAATACGAATGTTATGAGTGTTACTAATCATGACATAGAAATGTCAGTCACTATTATCTAACCGCACAGTTCGTAATGCCTTGCCAGTAATTTACCAGAAAGGCACATTACTATGACAAATGTAACAAGAGCAAAGGTCAAACATCAGGGCGTTTACCCATAATGTGTACAGGTTAGGGGTATGAAGGTAACCTGCCCAAAATACATGTACAGAACTAGTGATACTAGGTGGACAGGTGAGAAGAAAGACATCAGGACAAATGACAAAACATGTACAAGTCATACGCATGTACTCCGACAAATGTGAATGACAATGTATGCCCTGTGAAAGTCAATGTGGAAGGTTAATAGACTCAAAGGAAATGTGTCCCTCAGGGTGTCATGCAGTGTCACCGTTAAAATGTCCAGTCCCCCATACCCGTACGTGAGCTCTGCCACTGACGGAAAGCGCAAATACCGGCATACACATATGGTACATGATAGACTAATTAGTGTGGATAAGCAGCTGTTGGCCTGTGTGAGGAATACAACTCTCTGGGTGGGTGTGTCCTGCAATATAAATGTAATGGCATGTGGCCTGTGATGCCACCATACAGTGTGTGTATTGGTGTCAGAAAGTTGATATCTTGTATCAGACACATACTCCGCAACTGTACAGATTTACACAGAATGTGCAGAGTTCTGCCTCATATGTTTGGTGTGTTCCACGTAACATCAGTACCATTCTGGCAAATTCCTGATAACTGAAGTCATGAAATAATGACAAACATGTGAGTTTAAGACACCAAATCCATCAGAAAAGTCATACTAATGCAAAACCTAGTATTGTGTCAACTATCTACGTTTGTAAGAGCAACATGTCAATACTGCCCCTATGTGTCCCACTATCAGTTAAGGCTTTGTCCAGATGTTTGCTCTAGGAGGTGGAGTGGTATGATCAGAAACAGAAACATGTGTGAGGAAACAGCATTATCGACTGCAAGATAACACAGAAGGTATGAAAAGCGCTGCAGTAGGACGTTCAGTACTGTCCGCAGGTATGTACTGACATGTCAAATGACACAGCAGTCTACATGAAGTAGCTATAGGGCTGTCACCTTTACAAATGATGATAGTGGGACATACCCACAGCCATGCACACAGCACAAATAGACATACACACAGCAAAACTAGGCCATGATACATGAAGCCTCCGGAGTGTACGAGTAGAGTGAGAGTACAGCAAGGATAGATGTCTGCCAAGCTATACAGCAAACGCCTGTAAGGGCATGTAGCACCGCCCGTAACATAGACGTTGCATGGACAATGTTGGGATTTGCAACATACCCCCATCGGTATGTGAAAGCTATGCAAAAATGCGATACATGAAACAGTCAGCTGTCCATGCAAGAGCAGAGTTATGGGCAGAAAATATATATATATATATATATATATATATATATATATATATATATATATATATATATAGAGAGAGAGAGAGATACAGACATACACACACAGACACACACAGACACGTGGCAGGGTTGTGAGCAGAACACGAACGTAACCACTGTACCACACAACAGCATTATGCAGAGACAGAACGTGCAACCGTGAGTAGTAGATCATGGAAATCACACAGGCATACATCTAGCCTGTAGACAGCGGCATCAAAGGCAAAGACGTCGCACAGATGTTATGGTGAGTGAATACTGTAAAAGCAATGTACTGTTGTCATGCAGCTGGAAACACACACACACACACTTGGCAGGGCTGGGAATCGAACTTACACATAAACTACCCTTTCACACTACAACATGACGCATTTACAGAACGCGCTACCAAGATTACAAAACACAGCAGACCCACAGGCATTCTTCTAGGTGCGTGTCAACATCCGCAAAGGCAAAGACATCAGCAGGATATATCTGTGGTGCGAAGCGTCTAAAAGCATAACCTGAGTCCCCAGGCGGACGGGAGCACACACACACACACACACACACACACACACACACACACACACACACACTTGGCAGGGCTGGGAATCGAACTTACACCTAACTACCCTATCACACTACAGCATGACGCATTTACAGAATGCGCTACCGAGATTACTAAACACAGCAGACCCACAGGCATTCTTCTAGGTGCATGTCAACATCCGCAAAGGCAAAGACGTCAGCAGGATATATCTGTGGTGCGAAGCATCTAAAAGCATAACCTGAGTCCCCAGGCAGATGGGAGCATGCACACACACACACACACACACACACACACACACACACACACACACACACACACACACACACACCCACGCACACCCACGCACACCCACGCACACACACACTTGGCAGGGCTGGGAATCGAAGTTACACCTAACTACCCTATCACACTACAGCATGACGCATTTACAGAACATGCTACTGAGATTACTAAACACAGCAGTCCCACAGGCATTCTTCTAGGTGTGTGTCAACATCCGCAAATGCCAGGACACCGGCAGGCATTGTATAGAGAGTGTACGATCAGACATAGTACTGTCCCACGGTAGACGTATACAACCACACGGTAGTGGTGTACTCGGGGCAACTATACATGTATGGAGCACTACAACAACAATACATAGACACAGTATGCACCACAGACAGTACACCCTTCCAGATAGTCACCCAGTGTATACTCGGTAGGCATCCATCCTGACGTTGAAGACGGACATCCGTTGCCTGGATGACCACCATGGCAATACAGGATGTCAACGGCCATGCCCATGCACAGAGGGACATCACCGACACAAGGTGTCCCTGGCCATGGCTGCACACCTGGTAATATACGTCAGTTCAGACTGTACTGTGTGTCGATCTACACAATGGCGTACTGGGCATGCTCACACACTTAGCTGTTGCAAAGGGCCATCTTGTATGCAGATGGAGTGTAAACACGGAAGGTCTCAGTTTGGACTGTACCGTGTGTCCATCTACACAACTGCGTACATGGACTGCATCTTGCATGCAGATGGAGTGTAAACATGGAAGGTCTCAGTTTGGACTGTACCGTGTGTCCATCTACACAACTGCATACATGGACTGTACTGTGTGTCCATCTACACAACAGCATACTGGGCATGCTCACACACTTAGCTGTTGCAAAGGGCCGTCTTGCATGCAGATGGAGTGCAAACATGGAAGGTCTCAGTTTGGACTGTACCGTGTGTCCATCTACACAACTGCGTACATGGACTGCGTCTTGCATGCAGATGGAGTGTAAACACGGAAGGTCTCAGTTTGGACTGTACCGTGTGTCCATCTACACAACTGCGTACATGGACTGTACTGTGTGTCCATATACACAACAGCATACTGGGCATGCTCACACACTTAGCTGTTGCAGAGGCCTGTTGTGCATGCAGATGGAGTGTACACACAGAAGGGCACAGTACAGAAGGGCACAGTAAGGTATAACTGTCCTCATGCACAGGGCGGTCACACATGCAGTGACCTGTACACACACAGCTGCCATCACAGCTGGCACAGGTGCAGGTCACACACGTACACACTGCAGTGTACACTGTAGCTGTCAAGTCAGCACCATGTCGTCGGTGCAGCACTACACCGCCTTACAGTACCACAACACCATGTGACACATGACCACTGGGCTGTACAGAGGTGTACACCAGCTGTGCGGAGTACACATGTACCAACAGGGATCCAACAGGTGTTATGCATTACAATTATACCAGTATACATGAACAGGTCAGCCCAAGACATACCACGGCCCTTACACAGCTGTGACACCTGACTGTTGCTGTACACCAATGAACACACGTCTGGATATGTCATACATGTGATTGTGTGGATGTGTGCATGGACTGCACACACAACACATACATACATAGCCTATGATGTACCTCGTGCATAACAGTGGCCTAATCAATGCTACACACGTGAATGGAAGGTGGGTCCATGTCTGCTGAATGCTCACACTACAGGGGGTAGCACTGTTGACCGGGACACATACCCTTGTACTGGTCGCCTGTGACACCCGTGATATCATACCACAGTCCATGTGTTATGTATGTCAACACATATGTCCAACAATAGCAATGCATACAAACATGGCAACAGGAGACACATGTGACATCTGTACTGTGCATGCAGCAACCATGCATGTGCGGTGGCCGATGCCCATAACATAGTTGCACCTAACTACGACATGCAGTCGCAATGCAGACCCATCATTGACACCTGTATACAGTGACATACAAACAGCACGTATGGAGGGATGTGTGTACATAACATGGTGAATCACCTGTGTATATGTATGTGTGCAGTGGGTGGCTCACAGTTGTGTCACACACCATCCTATCATGCTATGTGCAAACAGTACACTATGTCGTTGTTACGTGACAGTGCTGACATAATGCATACACAGCGGTCAGGTGTTACCAACTATATGTCACATGGCACCTGTAACACCTACAACCTCCCGTGTGCATATAGCAGCACATTTGCCAGATATAGCGTTGGTACACATAATGTGATCAATACCGCTGCATGTCTATCAAACGTGTCATCATATGGAAGGTGTATCATTCCCAGCACTGCCATGTGTGTCCGAATGTGTGACCAGAGATGCCACATATCGCGGGGAATATGTCCCAGTTGTTGCACATCCCTGTACACCATTGTAGAGATCTGTACATACGTCAGTGTGGGAAGAATGACGTCGGCTGGTGTGGTGCATCACACACGTCGGCTGTCCATATACACATGTGTGGTCACCACAGTGTGTGTGTGTCTGTATCTATGTCTGGTGCTTGGTGTGAGGGTGTATGCTAATATACAGTGAGAAATGATCACTAACCCCACGTGGTGACTAATGTGTAATGGTGATGCATTGCACTACCCTGTTGATGCCATAGGTCCCAGCCATACTGGCTACCTGTGCATGTTCCTTCTCTGTGACACGTCGTGTGGGTGCATAGTACTGTGAGGGTGATGACCACATAGGCAAGGGTCCCCACCTGCACACTATGGTGTGTGCGTTATAGTGGTGTACACCCCGTGAATGTGGCCATGTTCCCGTACTGTTACAGGGTCCTACTGCTGCACAGTGTGGCCTCCATCTACCAAGTGACACCTCACATCATCATTGGCCAGACCGCTGTATACAAACCCTGCACCATGTCACCATACCTGTAATGTGTCCTGCTATGTATGTCACGTCTCTGTCCAGTGTAGCCTGTGGCACTGACCACATGCATCAGGTGCAGTATATGTGCGGACATCTGTGTCATGTTGGTGTTTTCAACAGTCAGGTTGAGGGTACATGTAGCATGCTGATATTGCCAGACGTGCCTGTGAGTAATCCACAGTTACACGTGGGAGACTGCATACACTGCTACCTGTAGGCAAATGCAAGTACACCATAGGAGGGAACCAGGGTATCACAACCAACATGGTGCTACAGATGTAACTGAGACACATACCGTGAACACATCGCAATGCATGCTGCACCTGCACTACATGGTATGACCGGTGCATGTCGACAGTACACAACCTATGTCACATACACATCTCTCAGTATTCACACACAACCACTGCAACATACACATCCCTCACTATGCATACACAGGTAATATTACATACACCTCTCACTATTCTGTTCACCCTGTGCATCAGAATATTCGTGCATAACCCTGCACCGATGGTGTGGATGACAGGGATGCGGCACAGGCTTCATCATATGCACAGGGTGATATGTTTGCCAGGGGCATAGGCTGCACCAATGGATAACATTATGTGTGTGTGTAAGGGCTGGTGAGTTGCTTGGACATGTCTGTTCAGAATGCATGTGGATGTTGTGGAGCCCTGCAGTTGTGTTTGCTGTGTACGTGTATGTGTGTACACAGTTCTGCCATTTCTGAGGCCTACACGGGGTATAATTGACAGCCCCAGATTGTACAGAGCAGGTTGTACAGCTCACTGTGTCCGTCCAAGGCCACGTGACCTGTGCCTGCCTGGGGTTGCACGGGCACTACCAGGTGGAGGTACAGAGTGGCTACTGTCTGACGACACATGTCCGCTGGAACCGTGCCCCCGCTGAGAACGTCCAGGGCCACGTCCACGTGGCCTGCTGTGTCCTGGTGTTGACAGCGCAGCATCAGCTGCACTGCTACTGCTACTGGCACTATGGGAGCGGGCATGTGAGGTGGCATGCTCACGTCGACCTACACTAGGTGTTGTTGCTGGCCTACGTCCACGTGGCCTACGCCTCACTCCTACCAGATGTTCCAGCACAGACAGCTCCCGCTCGTGGATTGCCATGCCTCAGTCAAGGATTCCAACCATTTCACCAAATCGCCTATCCAGAACATCAGTAATCTGCTGTCGAGCATTTGCCAATGCCTGGATGTTGTCATTTAGGGTATGGATAGCAGCCCTCTGCAGCCTCTGCCCTTCTCTGTTCTGCCATTCAGCACATGCCTGTGCCGCCATTACAGTCTGGAACATGCATCTGGTGATACCAGCTGCTGCGCTCTGTCCTGCAGGTGCATGTCTGCCAGAGGTCCTCCTACGAGCAGCACTGGCCACATGCCTGTGTGGCACATCTGCAGTCATTACACTAACACCATGGTGTGTAGACACACCTTCTGTAGCCACCACACATTCCTTTTCCACGCTAACAGACAATGACTGTCCTTCCTCTATGGCCACTGGTGATGCGGTATGTGTTGGCAGCAGAACTGTGTGCGGGGAAGAGGGGGACATAGCTGGAATTGTAACCATTAGCACAGATTCAGCCCCTGACAACCCTGTCTGTACCTCATGCATATGTTCATCACTGCTAGTATCTGTGGGGACACTAACATCAGATGGACCGCAGGAGGGTAACGCACCTACATCACCTGTGAATGCAAAGAAATACTGTAAAGTACAATAGACACACACACACACAGACACACACACACACACACACACACACACACACACACACACACACACACACACACACACAGACACACAGACACACACACACAGACACACAGACGCACACACACAGACACACACACACACAGACACACAGACAGACACAAAGACACACAGACACACAGACAGACACACCGACACACAGACACACACAGACACACAGGCACACACACAGACACACACACAGACACGCAGATGCACAGACAGACACACAGACACACACACAGACACACAGACACACACACACACACAGACACACACACACACACACACACACACACACACACACAGACACACACACACACACACAGACACACACACACACAGACACACATGCACAGACACACAGACACACACACACACAGACACACAGACACACACATACAGACACACACACAGACACACAGACACAAAGACACACAGACACACAGACAGACACACAGACAGACACACAGACACACAGACACACACAGACACACAGACACACAGACACACACACACAAACACAGACACCACACACACACACCATGCATGTGATTTGTCACATGACATGCAGCATGCCTGCGATACAGCAGAGGGCATGCAGCTCAGACATTAATAGTGTTAGTAAGCATACCTCCCTGGGGTGCACACTACAGCAAGCAGGTGTCATATCAGTAGCCATGCAGTTCACACAATCATGGTAGTATGCATGCATCCCCGTGATACACCATGTGGCCCAGAAAAGGATAACAGTACACATGGCTGACGTGACCTTGACATGTAATCTGCTGACATGTGCATTAACATGCATACATGTCTGACACAATGGTGTCTTGACACATGTACAGCATCATAATGGGCTTCACATTGCAGTGTTGTGTGTATGCCCTACAGATAGAATGCATGTTTAGCAAATGTGCATGAGCATGGGAGGGTAGTTTGAGCCGTCTACATTGCTATACAGTGTGAAGTACAGACACTGTGCCATTGCATGGCATCATGAGGCATCTATGTTGCTGTAGAATGCATAATATGTACACATTGCATAGCCATAACTGCAACACAGTCATGATGTTCAACAGATCGTATATGTTAGACTTCAGTCCACATCCAGTAGCTCTGCACAGGCTTTTAGGTTGTCCAGTGTACCACATCAATTGTATAATCGGTCAACTAAGGCTATAATTGGACCATGTGTGGACAATGTGCAACAGGGTGTATACACATCCCATGTACTGTGTGGCTACATGTCTCTGGCCATCCCCCATGGCCATGTGTGCACATGTGTTGGCCAATTGTGTGTGATGGCCATCTATCTCACATGTCTGTGTTGTCCCATATGACATACACCCATAGATGTCAGATATGTCACACTCCACAGGGCTATGCAGACAATGGGTTGTATGTTTGGTATGTAGGGTATAGGTCATGTGATAGTGTGACAATATTGCAGACAGAACACTACATGTCTGGGACATGTCAGGTGGCACATCACAATGTGTGCACCCAATGCAGGGGCATATGACACAATGGTGACACCTGTGGGCGGCCCATATCACAGCTCACTGTGTGGTACTGTGTGTGTACCACACATGTTGTTCCAATGCATACTACATATGCCTCCATTGTAGAACACCTCCACTGTTGTATGCACAGCTGACCACACATGTCACAATGACAAGTACTGTGGTTTCAAGTCGGTGTACCATTTTGTTTGTATATATTGCACATGGGTGGCCTGTGTAAATGATGGGTGATGTGACCTGCATATCGTGACTGGAACAAACATCAGGTGTGCAAGTGTTAACTGGCCCCATGGCAAATAGATCTACACTGTAACATGCCTGATACTGATGACAGTCTCACCTGCAACGGACTCATGTCTGTGCGGCACACCAGAGGTACCTGTATAGGGGTGACACACCAGTATGAACATTATCCATGACTGTATGACAGCCACAGGTTGCACTGTGCATGTGAACACATTCACCTGTGTAATAGCATATAGTATGCACATGTGTGCATACACAATGTAGCATACTGTAGTATGCAGCATGTGTGTCCACATACCTTGCATATGTTGTTACTTTACATAATGTACAGTGACACATGCAACTACATGGGATATAATAGCCATATGTGCAGTACTGACTTACCAGGCAACTCCAGGCTCATTGGTTGGGAGACACCCACCTCCACGATGGCAGCTAGTGTTTCTGGATGCTGTTCCCTGGGTGTCCCCAGACTGGCCAGTAGCTCCTCGGTGTGTGTGAGTGGGGGCTGGGTTGGTGGCCCACCACCTGTTCCACCTTGTTTCCTGGCAATTGCTGTTTTGCATGTCATATCAAGTCCGTGCAGTGTCTGCGCACCTGCTGGTAGGTGCGGTTATGGCCACCCACATCGTTCACCCTCCTGCGTAGATCCTGCCACAGGTCATCCCGCTGCTGTGCATGCTGTGGCACATGGCTGAACAACAAGTCATAGTTGTCATGGAGCTGTGGGATGAGGACATTATCCTCCTAGCGGCTGTATGCTGGGAGGCGTGCACGGGGCATTATCTGTAAGACATAATGATGGTAACACGTCACAGTTTCAGAGATGTACAGAGATACTGCTGCACATACATTTCTATGACATCTACTACATCTGCACAGTTATCTTTGCAAAGCATCATGACACTGACACGACTGACGTGTTTGTGTCACACACATGTCACACCCATTATGCATTGGATATCATCACCATATATGTGTGTCACCTCATTACAGTGTTCATACTCCATGTAAATGCTGTCTTGCTGTGGGAATGTCTATTTGCCTGCACTTGTGTTCTTACCTATCTGCACATGCCTGGATGTGTCCACGGTAATGCTGTTGACCTGGATGCTGTGTATATGTCACATATCAACACAGACACAGCCGTAATGGACTTGAGCAGTGACAATGCGCACATATGCATGTACACCTGTACATGCATGTGTTTTGCCATATACATCTACACAGCACTGTACAACTGTTCAACATCCTGCCACGGATCGCCTGTATTTCACATGTGATATTCATGGGACAATGGCTAGTTAGACGACATTCGCAGGGATGGTTATCAGCCATAGCATGTGCGGGCACGGTTTCCAAGCTGTAACAGACAGCCATTATGCCACCGCAAGGTGCATCAGTGCCACATTACTGATCCAGTCAGTTGATAGTACATCTACCATGCGGCCATCACACCATGTATGACTGGGATGACATGTGCAGCTTTGATGGACAGGGTTGCATGGTATGGTGGGAGTATGTCACATATATGGCACAGGGATCTGTCCAGCCTGTGGCGGTCCTAGTATTAGGACAGTGGCTGTCTATGACATATGTCTTATAGATCAGGATATGGACATGTAGCATGTCCATCATCATGGTGTAGCAAATGTCTTTCTGCAAGGTAGACAGCATGCTGCATAGTGGAGGTGAGGATTGTGAAGGCTGGTATCGCACATCCATGCATAGCCATTACCCCTTAAAGGTGGTATGTGATCCAATATTGGTCACCACAGTGCTGTATATACCTGTCCAGTGATCTCAGTGCTCATGGATGGCACCCTGACATGACATGGGTACCTCATATGACTACCTAAGGGGCCTGGAGACATCACCAAGTTGGGGGGTGCACTGCACAGCACCATCCCTTACACAGTGTCCATAATTTTGACCACAGCCTAGGTAGTAGTTTATGGGTACAGGGATGTTCACCTAGCGGTGACAATGCTGGTATCATCCATCAGACTGTGCACATATGTCACACACCTCACCCACACAGCCCATTCTGTATGTTGTTCACAACACTGACACAGCTATACTGATAGGTCATGGCCATTCACAGCCTTACATACACAGATGCCTAACATTTGTCTGTGTGGTATGGGCTACAATGAGGATGGGGTACAACACATTAACCCTGTTCTACTGTAGCTGGCACTGGTGTGATGTACACATGTCACTCTTGCACCTTTTGTAGTTGTGAGTCTGTCAACAGGCCACTGGTGGAACACTCCTGTGACATACAAAGGTATTTGTACTCAAATATCCATGCTGTCTTGTACATCTGTACTGCTAACATCTACAGTGATAGTGGTTCATGGACATGCACACCATACTCAGCAGGGTTATAGTGCGGTGTCACCCAAAATGACTGTCATCACCACTTGTGGGTTGATATTATCCAACACCCTATCTGTATTGTATGGTCATACTAGGCACTTGTTCAGAACTTGTGAGCATGTCATGAGCTACTGATTACTATAGCACCCATTCCACACCATTTCCCACAGGTACACTGGCTGTCCTACACTTCCCAGATTGCTTATTGTACAACAGCTGTTGTACACACGTAACGCACATATCCTGTGGGACGTGGTTGTATATACAGGCATGTCCAACTGTCACGTACCAGTGCTACTGCCTGTCTATATGAGGGATATGTTATACATGTGGCAATAGAGCAATTGTCTCATGTACACATTCAATGCTCACCTCCCAACATATGACACTACAGCCTGTGGGGGATGCACTTCTGCAGCCGTGCTGGGGGCATAGCTCTCAATTGTACCTCATTACGAGGAATGTACCTCATTTGGGGTTCTAAAAGGTGCATGTTCCTCCAGGTTCCACATTGAAAGGGTCTGTCACACATTCATTGTTGGAAAGTGTTTACCTGCTAGCCATGGCTAAATAGATGGGAATCATATTAATTCATTAGAATATCTTTTTTATACGTAAAACCAGCCTATTTTAGCCATCATATGCCCTTCCTAGTTGAAGCTGTTAGTAAGCCAGTTGTAAGTGTTCCACGTTTTGCCCATTTGTCACACAGTATGAGGGCTAATGTTCCTCATTTTGGGGACAGGAGGTTGACAGCTATGGCTGGGGGTAATGCTTTCACCAACCCTGACTGCACCTGACAGTCATTTGGGGATGTGTAACATTCGCAACACACCCCACCCATCACATAGTCTCACATGATCTACACCACTGGCCACACCTACGAGGACAACTTGTGCAGTACGTCTCCATACTCAGTGCAGGCACCAGAGGTAGCCCCCATCATGGCAGACAACATCACCAACTTATAGCCCACAGACTCATGTGTGCCCATCACATACAGCCAATAGGGAGTTATAACATTCACAACACACCAGTCATAGGTGACTCTGTAGGGAGTCACACTGCAGTTCCACACAGCAGGCTGCACAAGGCGATAGTCGCTTACATCTTGCTGTCGGGTAACTGCTTCTACAACATAACCTATGCACCCATGCCACACCTCACCAGGTATGATGTGACTGTCATTCTCCATGTTAGTGTGATTGCCCTGTGATGCCACTTCACAGACTATGTGTGCAGGGACATGCAATATCTCACCAGTCTTATAGCCCTGAGGGTGTGGGCCAAGCCCTGGGGAGCATTTTGTAATTATCCGGACACGATACCACTATACAACGACCGACTGTGTCACTTCAACAGTTGCCTATGCTCCTATTGTCATTCCACAGGCATCTGGTATCTGTCCGCTTTGACTGACCTGGTCAAACACAATGCTGTGGCACAGATGACTTGCACCTGTCAGCCCTGGGAGTACAGCTCACATGTAAGGCTCTTGCTGCTTCTATACTGCCTGTCTTGCACAGTTTCCAATAACTGTCACTGGCAGAACGGAAACTGGCAAGCACGACATGCGGTCATGTGACACAATGCTTGCATCTTCCTCTGTGACGCACGCAGGCAAGGCACACCTTATAATGCACCACTCAAACATCTCTGCAGTGACTGGGACCTGCCTCTAGGCTCCACAGAGCACACCTGCAATGACAGGTTATAGACGGACCATACCTTTCAGGCACATACCTGGACCGGCACACCCACAGCTGAGGTGTTCTCATATCCTGGCTAGTTACTTAGCACAATGCATCAGAGGTGCTCCACGTGCAGCTAACTGTGTCCGGGACCGCTATACACATTGTAACAAGCTACAGAGTCAACATCATGCCCCACGGTTAACATACCTTATTTGTTGGTATATTGGACAGTGGGCCTCAGACAGCTACTACTGATGTGTGACTGACACTACCCCATACTTAACTGGGATAGCCACTCACGTACCAACACATCCATGAGTCATAACCTCCGCTCTGCTGGATCAACCCATACACACCACCTCCAAGACCTACATTAACCTTGACATGAACACTACCACCATGTGACTGGTGTTACACACCTGGGGTTATCCCCTCATTGGTGGATTCTGAACATATGCTATTCAACCTTGCTAGCCACATCCCGGCACCACACCCATCACAGCATACACAGTACATGAGTAATACAACACCTACTACAGAAGTCTGCTGACAGCGGTTGTTAACGTCATGACACCTGTGCAGATGGACAATGCACATACAAATGCTGACACATACCCCAGTGCACTTCATTAGTATGTACACAACTGCATGGATCATGCTATTCCACACAGAGCCATGATGGTACACACCAGATAACAGACGCCACTCTGGTGGTCATGTTCCATGGACATATGATGTACAACAACAGGTGTAGGCTGTTGCACAGTGGTGTACATTCCCATGGGTGGGGTGGCTCACTGGTCAGCCGTGGTAGGGCCACAGGGTCCCTCATCACATACTCCAAGACTAGCTGCATAAACATGACTGTGACACATTCCGGGGTGTACCACCAGGCATTATGGTGGTATGTCAGTAGTCGATAGCAACACCCACATCTGCTGTCACATACAACAGTCACTCAGGAACATTACAGACCCAGGTGATGTTGGCAACATGCTGGGGGATGGATTCTATGCTAACATTACACCCTCTCACTCACTACAGGGCCACAATCCATACAGGAACATTGTGGTGTCCCTGTGGTCACACCTACACAGTACTGACCTGCACTCTATATGTCCTGGGACACTGGCCCCATGTCACCTTCCAACGTCCCAGGCTGTGATGTCCACCAACCTCTGAATGACATGTCTCCCCACTAGGCCACCATATTCAGTAATAGCCTTGTTTCAGACATTGTAGCCCCTGAATGGCACACAGCAGCATTTATCACACTACACACAGGTGGCACCGCAATGCACGAGTGGGACTATAGTCCTACACACCTGACTGGACTGTTCTGCATGGCTATGGGGCACATCATCAAGGACGTCATTCACAGAGACATTGTTGGGCTCCCGTCCTTTGCTCCCACCCGGGTTGGGCTTGTTAGGGCCAGGGCATGGCCCCTACACATGGTGGACTCCTTTCATACAGTTACCAGGGCAGTTGCTGATGGTACGGGAGTCCACACATCCTACATTGTCCTCTCATTGCCTTTCAGCACCATTCTCCATTCTGGTATTGACAACATACACATCCACCTGCACATCGTACCCTGTGTCTCAGGATGTTATGCAATGTGGCTCATGGACAGGACACACACAGTAAGGCATACCCTAGTACCTACTACATGTCGGGTACATTTGGCATACCACAGTTCTCAGTCATAGGGCCCCTCATGTTCAGTATATGCTTCCCTGTGGTACAGGCTAGCACAGGGGACTTTCCCTGCCTAGGTTTCAAACCCCTGCATACAAAGTGCTGTGATTGCTCCACCAGCTGATACTGACTCCATCCATATGGGTGTCACTGTGACAGATACATGATATGACTATCATGGCATCAAGCTGCATGACACAAGGTGCATGAACATCACCTTTGCATTACACTATTCACCCACTGATTATCACATGGGTGGTAATCCCCTACATACATATCACATTGTACATGTTTGCAGTACACACATATGTTGCACCCACTCCTGTGGTTAACGTATTGCCACTGTGGCGTGGATATCCTTCTACGTGGCCACACCTATCTGTACTGTGTGTGTAGCTGGTACATAGGCACCCATTGTACCTCTGAACTCAAGACATATACACACATTCAAGGGTACACCACCCCATTTAGGGTGTACCTTACACAACAGCTACAGCTTTACATACCACAACATTAACATGCCATGACGTTTACTGAGCTCCGACAGTTTAAGTATGCGGCTGCACTACGGACACCACATCTGTACACATTTGCATACTACATACTCAGGGGTGACCTCTGCTGATCAGACAGGGCCCATGTCCACAACATTATTAATGGATATGCTCCTCATACGCGACATAAGCAGAAGCCACTGTGAGCAACATGCTCATGGATATGTGCACACACGCCACAATGAGTGGGATGTGCTTGAGGGTTACATTCCCAAACCAGACACTCACCATGCTTTGGAACATAAGTCCTATGTACATCATGCAGGGACACTCAGTAGCACTGTTCATGTGATACCTCCCTTGGTGGTTGGGAGACACATGTAGGCCTGAGATCACTGCACTGGCTGTACTGTGCAGAGGTGCAGGTGACACATGGCTCTGCTGTTCACAGGACACTACCCTAGAGAGGTGCCACTAGTGTGAACACTGTAGTTGTGCTTACACATGGACTTGCCAGACTGCATAGTACCCCACTATGCACCTGTGAAGCTATTACATGTCCTTTGTGCATGGTTACTTGGTAGCTCTTCCATTTACATTAGCTATCATGCTATTACAATGTCCCATGCCTACAAGCCATATGTATCCTGTTATTGTACATGCCAATAGACGATAACTGTGGTATGCGTGATATGCCTGTTATGCTGTGTAGAATATCTGTCATATCTACCTATAATACTATACATTACACATATTTCACATAGTATCCCATAATGCAAAGCATACTTGCACAGCGGGACCACCTTAGATATGTCATTAACGTTATATGCCCATACACATGTGTGCTGTGACAGTATATCAACATATACTATCCCCTGCTATGGCACGTCCTTGTTGGACATACCCTACCACTGACGGCGTGTTGTATGGAATTGTTCTGTTTAACGCCCTCATGTAGCATCCCTTGTGGTGTCTGTGCTGGGTACCTTGTGTCCCACTGCTGGACGCACAGTTTCTACAAGTGTTAGTATGCTCAGCAAGACATCACTACATAAATTCCTTTCCCCACTTTATGCATTGCGGACACATTTAATTAATGCAAACCAGGCTATACATACAGTAAAACTCATTAATACAGATCATGCTATACATAGCCTTACATATTGGGTGTTCTACATACCTTGTTATCGTTACGGCATTTCGTTTCTATCTCTCTCACATTGTTACAACTGGTATTCGGTATGAGCATACGGTTTGAATGTCTGGCAAGTCATCCTTATATATGTCGATACCTGTAACATGTGGATTCATCCCGCCAATTGGTGTTCCTGAGTGACTAATTACTTGCATATCAGCTGTGCAGCTACTCCATTCGCCAATTACGCGGCAACAGTGGGGTATAATTGAATTCTCCACTTGGGCGTTGCCTATTTGCCCTACCTTTGGGGAGACGGTCTGTATTGTGTTTTGTTATGTGTAATTGCAACGGATATGCATGGAGTCAAGGATACTTTGGATTCATGTCCCCCATGGATTGTGTGTGACAGGTAGAGTATTTGGTTCAACATGTGGGTGTACCTGTCATCCCAACGTCTGATAATGGAGTATTGCAAACAAAACCTGTAACATGGCTGTTTGTTCCATTATACAACGCTTGCAATTTTGCATGACGCTTTTAATTGTGTCTCTTACACGGTATGTTGAGGGTTCTGCAGATGTAATTCACTGACTGGATATTTGTGCTGCTATTACAGTCTGCATTGCTTTAGTTTCTAGTGTGGGGGATGTCGGTGGGTGTACGTAGCATATACAGGTTTGTGGCCCTTGCATTTCTACATAATCCGTATATATGTGTGTGGGCTCCGTCCCTAATTAGAGAGCTAATAGTTAGTAGACTTATGTTACGGGATTGTACATTGGGCCATTGTTAATTGGTTTCTATATTGTCTGCAGGTGAGCTTGCTACTTGTATACCTCCGGAATTGCAGTGATATATCAAGGGATATGTGTAAGTGACAGCTATCCCTTGCATTTCTGCCCCAGATATTTGCAGTCATTGTGGTTGTGCTGGTAAAAGAGCCTGTTTGCCATGGGTTGCCACCTTTTCATATGGTCATTGTTGGACACTTGTGGGACACACAGCGGTGTTTACAGGCCAACACGTAGCCACGGTCAGTACACAGGTTAGCACATACTTTTATCCTCAATACATACCTATTGTTGTGTGACTTTGGCTACTTATCATATTGCATGTAACATTTACATTTCTTACATACAGGCATAACTATTAAATATGACTATTACATTATATATGGGACATATTTATGTCCTACCATCTCGGACATTTGCCCTTTGTACTGTTTTATGTCAGGACACACCTGCCCAGTGTGGGGCTGTCCCTCCTACTGTGGGGCAGGTAGTAACCATATGCCTATGTCTAGCTATACCCACACCTACCGTACTGATCTGCCTCTGACTTGGCACTAACGAACACATGTTGTGGAAACACACACACATTACAGTCACACGGAGACACACACGACACCCTCAACGCACACTTACACAGACTACGGCACTCACAAACACAGTTGGACACAGTACCTACATGGACCGCAACACCGGCAGCAGTGACTAAATGTCCCTTCATATCATCATACTATTCGCAGTTGTACTGTTCCAGTACTGTGTTCTATCGGTCTTTCAGCCTTGTGTTTACGCATGTCGGTATGTTACACATTCCATGGTTGGTGGTATCCTATTTATTTCTACCTCCAAGGTGTTATGAATGTCATTGAACTATCTATTATATTTGCAGATATCACTGAATCCATCTATATCACCATATATCACTCTATTGCCCTTTCTATCTGTATTATATATATGCATATGTGTACATATATATATATATATATATACTGATATATAAACAAATATACATTTACACATAGTTTTTAAATATTAACTAACAAATGAAGTAAAAGATGGTTAGGAAATAAAGCACTTGACACTTTGGAAAAATAAAAAAAACACTCAAACACTTTTTGAATAAGGCAGTAATGCTAATGAGATAGGGTTTAGGGGGATGATTAATGTGGAATGAAGTCATGAATATTAATGAGAAGTATAAAATGATTAGTTTATTCAAACCTCAAGAAATGTTTTTATTGGAGGTTGGATAATTGTTTTAACAAGATGTATGTATTTAAATCAAATGAATTAGTTTTAATTTGTCTGAAGAAGTCCTTGGTTTTAGGATGAAAACGCGTTGAATATATGTTGTGAAATAAAGGCGTTAATGTGAAACCTGGTTGCTCCTGGTCGTGTGGATTCTAATTGTGGAACTCAGTCTTTGGTTTTGGCATTACTTCTTGGTTTATATATATATATATATATATATATATATATATATATATATCCGGTGGGGAACGTGACAGGCACACAGCACCACCATATGCTGTAAGGCTCATGTACTGTTCAGGTGTTGGCATTCCGTGTTCCACTAGCTGTTGTGTTTACAATGTTTGAGGGCTGCCTATGTAGGAGCCACACATTGGGCCACCTATACATTACAATTTACAGGTGGTCATGTTTGTGTGCCATCCATTTTACTGTGTGTGCAGGTGGAGAGGTGTCAGTCTGTAGGGGCCTACACTGTCAGAGTATGTGCTATACGTTCCCTCTTTGCCAAGGCGTAGGCATATTGTGCATGCCTCCGTCTGCCGACTGGGGCTGGCACAGTGTGTTCATCATCTGAATCCCTCTGTGCCTGTAATGGCCTTGGCAATTGCGGTGGGCTATGAGGGCCTTCACCATTTTGTCCCTGCTGCAGCTGCTTCCGCAGGATCATATTATGTAGCATGGCACATACTATGATGATGTGGGCACATGTGCCTGGAGAGTACTGCAAGGCTCCACCAGATGTATTCAAGCACTGGAACCGTGATTTCAGCATCCCGAACACACACTCTATGATGATTCTGGTTTGTGCGTGTGCCTCATTATGGCGTTCTTGCATGGGTGTGTGTGCATTTCTGATGGGAGTCATCATCCATGGCTCCAGTGCATAGCCAGCATCCCCCACAAGATGGCCATGTGGGATGTCCCCCCTGACAAATACCAGATACAGCTGTGAGGCATGCCAGATATGGGAGTCATGGTAGCTTCCAGGGCTGCCAGCACACACATCCATGATAATGCCCTGGGCATTGCACACGACCCGGCAGTTGATGGAGTGGAATCCCTTGCGGTTTATGTAGCGCCTACCATGCTCACCAGGTGGTGACTTGATTTGTATGTGCATGCAGTCTATCGCACCCAGTACCTCTGGGTAGTGTGCCACACGGTGGAAGTGACGCATATTGCTGGCCAACTCCTCCTGAGTTCGGGGAAGTATATCTGCTCATTGGCATATGGTAACATGGCATCCAGGAACTGGTGTAGTACCCTGGATGCCGATGCCTGTGAGATACCCATTATATCTCCAGTTGGCCTTTGAAAGGTACCTGTGGCCAGTATTTGCAGGCTTACACATACCTTTGTGTCCACTGGGATGGGTTCCCCTCTGTTGTTTCTGGTTCTCAGGCATGGCCGGCACAGCTCCACTATTTGCTGTAACATGTCCCTGTCCACCCTGTAACGCTCTACTATCTCCAGGTCATGTAGCCCCTGGTAGGTTACCCTTGGTCTGAACACTCTCCTTCTCCTCCAAGGCCTGCGGTGGTTGTCGGCATCATCCTCCACAACACCGTCAGTCTCTAACACATGCTGATGAATCACAGCTATGGCAGCTCCCAACATGTACATTTTAAAAGCTCCCTGTGTGTTTACACCTATGGTGCAGTGTTTGGGAATACACAGGTGTGTGTTGGGTGCTTTCACACTTTATACTATTGTGCTGTGAACACCGATGATGTCATAGGGTGTGTATGTATGATCGTAGCTACAGGGTATCTTATGTGTTTTACTGCCGGAACTACTATTGTGGTGCCTTTGGTGTTGAATTACATTTGCCTGCCGTGGATTACCTCTTGACCTTCCCTTTACATTTCTGCACGTTGCACCTACCATTATCTGGCGTGCATCCTGCAGCCTACTTTCATTTGTACTTTCCTGGACCTGGCGTATCTTGCGTTATGTGTGCTACTGCCGGTCTGCTGTTGGTTTGCTTTGCTCTGCTGTGTCAGGTCTCCTATCTTTGCAATCCAATACCTCCCCTCCTTTCTTTGCATTCCAATGCCTCCCCTATCCTGTTTTGCAGGTTTCTGCAAGCAGACTTGTCAGCTGCCATCGATTGGCCATTGTGGGTTGATTGGTGTTGATTGCTCATTAGTACTCCAATTACCCTACTTCCACATTTCCTTCTTTTCTTCCCATGACCTTCCTGTTTGTGCTATTGTTTGTGGCGCGTGCATCCAATTACTGGGTTTCGGGCACGTTTTCATCCCCGTACACATGCGCTTTTGGGCACCATGTGTGCTGTCAGCTAAATGATTCTATAACTTCCTCCCCACCCCTGTCCTGCAGCTTTGCTTAGCAATGGACAGGCCAGATTAGCATTGCTCCAATGTGCTTACTGCTATGGTGGCACACCCCTCTGCTGATGTCATGTATCTCCTCTGAGCCACTCCTCGGTGTTATACCACTGCGCCGTATGGTACAACCTTCATCCGGCGGGACATTTGCGATTCAGTATTATCTGCTTCATTTGCATGGCATTGACTACTAATTAATAGTTACCACGCTGAACACTATCGCAGGCCCTTAGCAACCCTTGCACCTTGGTTGTAGTGTTCCATACCTACCATTGTGTATTATGCTGTAAACCTGATTTCTATTACGTTGCGATTTTATGACATTTTTATATTATTTCTTTATGTTACAGCTTCCGCACACATGCCCTGCAGTTGTGCTGTTCGTTACTGTGGACATGACATTAAATGTTGTTATTTACATGTTGTGCATCTTTTCTTATGCCATCGGCTGTGTATTTCGCCATTGGCATATGTTGTGATACCTGGGTCTGGCCCTCTTCCATAGCTCCGATGTTCTGTTTGGGAAAATGTAAACCGTGTTTTTTGGTTTACATTTCCGTGGGCTTACGCTATGCCTGCACCACTTCATGAATCACTATATGCCTTCATTTGCATGGTGCGACACTGCACATGGGGTGATTAGCATACCTAAGCCAGGGGCTGCGCAGTTCTGGCGTACGCCGGTAGTGCATGTGGAAGTGGATCATACCTGAATCGCTCGACGGCCATATTTGGCATTATACCACCTACGCTACGCCTGCGCCTGGCGCAAGCTTCATGAATCCCGGGGAGTGAAGGTAATAATACTTTACATAATGGATATTAATGCACACTGGATAAAAAAATCCCACTTTTTTCTGAATGGAAATGTCATATTTTCTGTGCACTTTCTTTCACCATTTGTTCAGCTGCTTAAACTAGAGCATCACATGTTGGTTGAAAACTGATTTAAATGAGTTATAGATCCAGACATACAAACCACATCATCCCGTGATAATATTACATTGAATCCAAATACAAATCTTTTCTTTTAGCTGTGTCAAATTGTGGCAGTATAAAACAAAAGGCAGTGCCTTGCAAATCTTGCTTTCCTATTTAGCACAATGCAAGGCATTTTTGGCAGCATAAAAATCCAGTGACACTTCTGATATGCTTACTTTCTTTTGCATTCTTTTCCATTGTCCTAGGGATCTTTCTTTTTTCTTCAGCTGAGTCCTCTTGACTTTGAAACTAATGTGCTGTAGGTATTTTTTTATTTTGCTAAGTCTAAGGTTCTACAATTTTATTTCAGCCATAAAACATAAATCAATAACTGGTATTATGAAACTGACTAGAAAACTACAAAAATCTTTATGCTAAGCTGTTGAGTGAAAGTATATCAAGACAGAGTTAAAAATGAATCTGTTTTATTGAGCTCCTTTTATGTTCATTTCCAGTGGGCTGCAAATATTTTTTTTCCTTCGTATCAGCCATCTTCCACTAAATCATTATTTAATCACACAGTTAAAAAAACTGCTACAAAGTGTTTTCTAACTCTGATCTTTTGCATTTCTTTTCAAATCAGATACAGTATTATTAAATAACCAAACATTCTCTGCTGATGCATGCAATAAAACATTGCAAATAGTCTGCAAGCCAAACCTTGCCATTGGCAAATGTTTATTGTCTATTATCTGATTTACAGGGATGAGGCTGTGTGATTTGCACTAGGTTTAGACTCAACAGAAGACTATCATATTCAAATATGCTGTTTCTAGATTAACAGAAGCAATATATGCTAAGGTGAATCAGACTGATGTTATCCAGAAATGATGCATCCATTTCTTATGTATTTAGACAGCACCATTCAGAGACACGGCTCACTTTTTTAATGTTAGGATGCCTAGGTGGCAGTGTGAGGTCTGAGAGCAAATTGGAAATGTGTGTGTATACCAGGCATTTAACATAAATTTTCCATCCTAATTAGAAAAAAGATTCAAAACAGAGGCCAACAATAAAGTATTAAAAAGTATTCTGTCAAACTCTAAACATGGTCAACAGAGAATGAGAATATGGTTGAATTGTTATTTAAAAAGAAAGCAGACTCCTCCTCCAAGCTACTACTCACTAGTTATATGCCTGAATCATTTAATTAAACTATATTCCAGGTTTCTGTCCTAATCTTTTAAAAGAGATTAATTCGTAGCATACTATATTAGTATTATATGTAAAGACATCTTGTAAACCCCTTCTCAATTATCCCTCCCTAACCTACTTGAACTAAAGGAAGGAGCGTCAATCAGATAGGACCAGAAGAATAAAAGTATTGCCAGTTTATAGCAGAAAGGTGTGGGCTAACTGATGTAGCACATAAATAAATATCTGGAATATTCAAAGCCTACTTGCACAAAGATGACTACATAGAAGCTGGGCAGTATTTATTGCCTTTAGGTGTTCATGATCCGGAAATGGTTGTACATATAATAAAATGTAAAGGAGTACTAATAAATATTGCACCATTATGCATTTAAAGTTCTGTTATTCTTCAACCAGGAAAAGGAGAAAACTGTGTGTGTGTGTGTGTGTGTGTGTGGGGGGGGGGGCTCAACAACCATGCCCAGTACTTCAACAGACATACATAAAATGCAGCACTACCTTTTGCTGTTCAAGAAATGGTCTTCTGATAACCATTTCCAGTTGACCCTACTGAGGATCTTTCTAAGTAAAAATATGTAAAAGACTCATGATTTTACAGTGCAGCCACTTGCAATGATTAATCGAAACATTAAGCTTTATTCAGTATACCTAGGAATAAACAGCAATGCTTACAAAGCAGAATACCTCAAATGTTTACATTTCAATATCAAAGGTGTCTCACTTATAGCAGACTACATCAGTTCCCTAACTCTGCTGCATCTCTTTCTGGGTCATCCACTTTATCTTTTAAATTTGGTCAATGATCCCTTCAGTGGATATCCTCTGATCTCCAACTTGAATATAAAACCATGTATCTCATCTTCTCAGAAAGACAAACATTTCTGGCTCTTAACGTTTCTCGCTGAGGCAATTCAATCATCTGAGAAAAGTATGGCAATTATAATTTGAAATACCAATGTGATTCTTTTCAGGTTTTGTACAACTTACACGTTTATCATTTTAACATAATGCAATGCACAACAGATGATTTATAGGTGAATATTAGGCTAACTGCCATGTAAGGCCATTTTAAGCCTAGCCAATCATTTGAGGTCAGAAACAAACCCTATACCTTGAGTAAATAAGGTGAAGGCCTTGACCATTATGCCAGACCTACTAATGCAGTGGATTTTACTTTGCTTCTAATAGTTTTCTTACAAGTGACATATGAGTTTGATAATATTAGATGACTACAAGTTAGGCACATAGAAAACAACATTAGAAAAATGTTCCATGTATTTTATACAGACTTCACCTCCTAACATACAGGGATGTATAAGAGAATTATACTGTACTGGCAGGTAGAATTTTCGATATTTTCTAGTTAAAAAATATGATATTGGTGCATACAAGTGTGTGTGTGTGTGTGTGTGTGTGTGTGTGTGTGTGTGTGTGTGTGTGTGTGTGTGTGTGTGTGTGTGTGTGTGTGTGTGTGTGTGTGTATGTGTGTGTGTGTGTATGTATGGTTGCATGCACCTGTGGTGGCTTCGTAGAAGCATCATTTTTTGTGAGGGAGGGTTCTCAAAGTGGCTTGATTATCAGTTGCATACACGCTGGCATCATGTGTTACAATCATGCAATATATTCAATAATTTTGTTTAGTGTTATATCACTTATTTATGGAACAGTAAACTTTTTTTCAGTTTACCTTTTGGAGAAAAATATAGTAGCTGTGCATTACTAGTGTCAGCAGCACCTGGGTAACAAGCAGATTTTTAAATAAACTATCTACTTGTCAGGAAGCCACTGAGCTAGACAAGGTGCATCTACTGTAGATGTCTCACATAATGCAAAGAGAAAATGAGAAGCCATGTAGGGGCGAGGAAGTCAATTCACTGCTGGACCATATGTGCTCACTTTAGAATTTCTATACATTTTCTTTCAGTGTAGCACTGCACAGTAAATTGCTCTAGTGGCAACATAATGACATATACTTTGAAGTCCCTGTGGCTGAAGCAATATAACACCAGTTAGCATGACAGTTTTACTGTTGAGTGCAGTGATAGCAATAAACATGACAGTTAATTGCTGTAGCACTGTGAAACGGGCAGTGTTACTAGCAGAAAAGCTGCTCTGCCACATCCTTCTAAGGCTTTACCATTCAGCTTTTCTTCCTGCAAGCCATTTATCGCATTAACTATTCTTACAATGTCCTGAGCATGTGCACAGGCCAATTAAATAATAAAGGACAATAAAAACAGATGAGTGAATGTGAGAGGCTCATCTTTAGTAATAAATGTGCTGAACTGTACAATTAGGGGATGCTTTTTTGGCTTAAAAAATGTTCCCTTCATTACTTATCATGAAATTAATTTCAAACACTATATTAGGCACACACACACACACACACACACACACACACACACACACACACACACACAGCCATATATTATATATATTTTATATATATATATATATATATAGATATATATGTGTGTGTGTGTGTGTGTGCATGTGTGTGTGTGTGCGTGTGTGCGCGCGTGTGTGTGTGTGTGTGTGTGTGTGTGTGTATGTATACATGTATATGTATATAAACACATAGTATTGCAATGTTGCGTAATATTAGTGTTTCATATTAATGTGTTTTATTAATTTTTATGAACCCCACTTCTATTATTAGATTTCAATTTGCAGTCTTTTAATGCATCTTTGCAATGTATCTTATTTGAGGCTTCATCCATATGTAATTTGTTTTATACTCATATGCTGTACCTTAGAGTTTATAGATTTTCTCCTTTGGACTCTGTTAAAAAGGGGCGACTAATTCAGTCAGACTATCTCAGTTATCAAATGCATATAAATAAATAAGTTAATCACAAATGTCTATGTACCACTACTTGTAAGAGTACTGGATACTTTCTGAGGGATTGCAGGTATGTGAAGATGTGAAAAAGACACTACCAGTGCTTGCAGAGTAGAAATAAGTGGCAGTTAAAATTTTTAAGTTTCTGTAGACACTCACAAATAGATATTATTGGAGCTATCAGAGTGCTTTTGGGTTTTGGTAATTGATCAAAACTGGAATGATTGAATTAGAATGTACATGTACAGGTAAACAATCAATTATTGTAGGTGTTTTTGAATATAAATTAGTTTTCATTTCATAATATATGCTCCCTAATTAGCTATGTCTAGAATATATAGTTAAGGATTATTTTATAAAACTTTCTGAGAGTAATGGGGACGCATATGTACCGACAACTTGATTGCAGATATATTTCTTGTAGCTGTACCTTACACCATCTGTAACATATCTGGCTCTAAAAACAATATATGACACCCTTCCCAAAGTCAGGAGTGATTCTGCACAAGACATTGACACCATACGATCAAATGGGTGATGCTGCCTTTAAAGAATTATAAGCTACAATGCATACCACGTGTAGGACACATTTTTGTCATATTTATGAGCAATAATTGTATACTAAGGTGAGTTTTGTAATGAAAATCTACAAGCTTTGCAGAATATTTCCACCCAAAAATATTCAATTGAATACAGAAAACAAAAATGGCCATTCTCACTTCCTTTTTGTGGAGGTTGAAATGTGAGGAAATGGCACAACCTGATGTATGGAAGATGCCATGGTTTGATTTTGGCATTACTGGTACCTGTGCACACCTATGGAATGTAGTATTATGGGGTCACAGCAGCCTTATGTTACAGACTGAAGTTTTATAAAGTGTGTATAAAATCTTTTGTTTTATAGACAATTATGTAACAAGACTTCACACCTCATGATTTAAACCTCAAAATATGTATCCTGAAAGTTTTGTCTCAGAACATTCCAAACTTCTTGAATCATAACTGTTTTTAATTTGGTTAATATGTTATCTGTAACTTTACTCATGCTCAGTACTTTCTAGATTCATAAAATGTCATCTCTGCAACCTCTTCTGAAGAACTAGCAGCATATTCATATATCTGTCCCAAAAGGTGATTACAGGCTGTGAAAACGCATTTAAAACAATAACTGTGAAACCACATTTTTAGAAACAATTTTACAGCAACACATGCTTAATGGTATAGAACCTTATGATAAGTATTGTCCCCCACACTCCCCCCACTTAAATATACTAACTCCGAGGTCACACTACACAGACAAATACACAAAAACACCACCACACAAACTACATTCCCCTCACACACACACATCACACTAAAAACACACAGACACACACTAAAGCCCCTACCCAAAACCTGTAAAACACAAACACTTGCTTACATCTCTAACCACCCACTCACACACCATAACACCAGAACCACTAATTCAAAATCTCCGAACTTCGGGATTTTGAATTTTGTGCTTCTGGGGTTTCGGTATTCTGCACTTTCACCCTTCTGGTCTCAGGTTACTGAAATTCGGGATTAAAGTAGTTCGAGATTCTGAAGGGAACCCATATATATATATATATATATATATATATATATATATATATATATATATATATATATATATATATATATATATATATATATATATATGTATATATATATATATATATATATATATACACACACACACACACACACACACACACACACACACACACACACACACACACATATATTGAGAGAAAGATGCACAGAGCCCTATAAGGGAAATGATTAGAAGTTACACTTAAAAGTCCCAGTTATAAGTCACAGATTTCATCCCATAAAAACACAATTTTATTTTTAAGAACTATAAATCAGTGTCCCTGCAAATTCACAGTCATTACCTGTCCTTCAGAATCTTCTTCCTTCTACCTCTTAAATTCTTTAATGTTCTTTGCTCATTTTGCAAGGTCACTCTCATCTCCCAAATTTCAAATTGATTCTTATTGCTTGATGTCTCAGGAGTCCTATCTTATGAGATCATATTGAGTACTTATTGTTCTGAAAGTCAACCATCTCCTGAATCCTTAATTCATATTTGGTTTCTGTTGTCTGGTCCTATGAATGTTATTTTTTTAATCCAATTTTTAGTATTCCTCCTATAAAAGGTGCATTGTAGTTAGCGATCCACAGCTCGTGAGTATGGATTGTATTCCTGTTCTCCAGTTATTGTCCTTGTGTTTCATGTTCTCCTTCTGTCAAAAAGGGTTTATCCAAACTTTTTTTGTTTCCTCCAACCTCATAAGATTTGTTGTCTAAGTGACCATTAAAAGCTGTTGATCTGTATAGGCTTTGCCTTTGACTGAAATGGCCTGTAAGATTAGTCCACATTCTCAGTTATCAAAAGATTAGCTAGATGAAACTGTGCAAAACTCAGTTATGCTAAAACTGAAATGTTCAGAGATTCTCTATTATTATTAATCTAGCATATATTGTAGTGATAAAACACAAGAGATCTACAATGCAAAACCATCAATGTCCAATGTAAATAGACATTTACTTAATGACACTAACTTGTTGAAAGGTTGCTACAGATACTTTGGCTCCATCGTTTTTATACATGCATTGTGGAAAATAAAATAAGTAAAACCACACATGTGCGCACACATACACACACACACACACACACACACACACACACACACACAATACAAACACATGAAGCACAGAGCTGCAATGTGCCATTGTTCAATGGGTTGCATGAAGAAACCCATGTAATATAATATAATGCTGTATACAATTTCTGGTACCCTTGATAAGTGTAAGCAGGAGCTTGGGAGGTGAAACATTTACAAGCAGGAACCTGGGAGATGAATAATTTACAGGCTGCCTGTGTCCATTACAGACATAGGTGCCAAACCAGGGATGAATTTCCTGATCTCCATCCAATTGCCCAATTACATTTGAATTGGGTTAGGGAAGAACTCTGCTTCACATAGATGGGGAGCCTGTTCCAGAGAAGGGTATTCTCTATAATACACACCTGTCTCTCCCGCAGGTCCTGCTCATATCACAGGTAAAGTTTAAGTCTTAAATTGGTTAATTCTGGTGCTGTTTGTTTTGTAGAAATGCAGAGGACCATCAGAATGGGGTCTCACAATACCAGGCATAGACCTTTCCTCGACAGCCTGTAGGAGACTGAAGACAGGGATAGGGCCTTGAGGCTATCTGCTTAAGACATGTTACTTACACCTTGTATTATTTTAGTGTGAAATCTCGGTGGACATTCCAGTTGTTGGATATGCCTTGTTAGGTATATACCAAAGGGTACATTGTACTCGATGATAGATGATGCATGCCGAATACAGTGGAACAAAGACATACTTGGACGTAGATGTCATTCATTTGTTTATAAGTTGCAAAACATACAATGATTTCCTTGTTACTGTAGATATGTAATGGTCAAAGGCTAGAGTACTGTCTATGTGTGTCCCCAAGTCTCTGACTGCTGAGCCAAAAGGGGTTTGTTGTCACTATGACAGTTACCGGGGGATAACTTCCAGAAGGACACCATTATGCATTTCTTGGCATTTAATGTTAGCCTGTGGCTCTGGCACTGTTAGTCTGTGTCATCCCTTCCTGGAGGACATTTGTGTTGGTGGGTGATTCAATGACAGCTCCTAACTGCAATCGTCTGCAAGTTTAGTCAACCAGAGGCCAGTGACATTGGCCTAGATTTCAGAAAACCAAATGCCAAAAAGGAGGGGTCCCAAGACCGATCCCTGTGGGATACCACTTGTGACTGGTTTCTTTGTAGAGGTGGACTCTCCAATTCTAACTTCCTGGGTCATGTCTGTGAGCCACTTGCTATCTACCAGGGGACATAAGGGCTTGTATCTAACCTCTTAAGCTTGTCAACAATGCCTGAGTGAGGGATTGTGTCAAATGCCTTGGCTATAAGTATAGGTTAGTACTTGGCTATCTGCCATTCTAGGCCATTTGAAGCATAGCCAATGCCCTCAAATGTGAGAATCCTGTGTATATGAGGTAAATACTGTAACCATTATGTCAGCTTCCAGCTTATGTATGTTTAATAACAGCAGTTATGCTATGGGTTTAAATGTCCTTGTAATTTGATGATGTGTCAAAAACAAATGCAAGTGATTCAGTGATGCCTTTCTGCACTACATTTTATTTCTATATGGCTCACATTCAGTGTTTTATTTTAGCTATTTGTTTTGATTTAAACTTGAAAGTTGTTTCTAATTTCCTTTGCACTGGTTTCTTTTTGCCAGTGAAATACATTCATACATTTATCCTTCCCTTTCTTACTTTTTTTACAAATAAACTAAGACAGAGCTCAAAACTGCAGCACTTAATTCAGACTCTGACAAGTGTAACTCATGCATGACATATTAAAACCAATCAGTTAAATGTTGCAGAGTTTCTTGCCATCACACACACTATGACTCGCTTCACTTTCTCCTGTTATATAGCTATAGGCAGATATCAGCACAAGTTAACACTTATAACACTGACAAATGTATGTTGTTTCCTACTGGAAGAACCTTAGCATATGTGGATGTTGTATGACAAGACTCTATTTACACAAGTTATGGCAGGTATACAGTTCAACAAAACAAAATGTAAGAATGACAAGAATGTTTTTCCAAATATATTAAAGAACATATTTACACAATCAAGAGTAAAAATATAAATAATGTACTTTATAGACATCAAGTTGCATGTAAACATTTTAAGTTTTTATTTTATTTATTTATTTAATTTGCTTTAAATCATGAATTATTAGATGTTCACAGGAGAGATTTTAAAAATAAGCTAGAGATGAGAGAAACCATGAGGCAGCTCAGGCTGCAGGTTGATAACTACCCTGGGCTAAATGACACTATCAGTATTAAGCGTTTCCTAAAGGATACGTCAGTTAGGAAACCAAAACACAATCAATGATTAATGAGTTTATTTCAACAATTAATTTCAAAGTTTTGGTATTCAAAAGGTATGGAATTTTTATTATTATGTTGTTTTTTTATAAAAAATACTGTTTATTCATTGATTTATTTTATTTAGCATGTAACACTATTTATTTTAATTTCTCCAAATCTTTTGGCTTTCTAATACCATGACAAGAACGGACCCCATTCCTAAGTCAAAGTACGATTAAAGTTCATGAAATTAGTATTGTTTCAGTCTTTGATGTCATCCAGTAGTGCTCTTCACAGCACCCACAATGTGCCCAGTAATGACTCTTTCTGCAGTTCGTATGGAGTTATATGTATTGGTAACTTATCTAAATATGATTGTAGACTCTTTTTTTACAAGCCCCATTGCTCCTACTGCAATTGGGACTATCTGGGTATCTTTCTTCCACATTGCTCTTGTTTCTGCCTGCACATCCTGATATTTTCTGACTTTGTGCCTCTCCGTACACATGATGCTGTAGTCACTGGGTGTGGCAATTTCAATGATCAGTGCTACATTTGACTTCTTTTCCCTGGACCACTATATCTGGTTTTCTAGCATCTATCTTTTAAACTATTTAAGGTTCATTCATTTTATATTTTCTCTGATAAAGTCTGTTTACACAACAAGATAAAAGTGCTAAATAATAAAGGATCTTTGTTTGTCAAGTTTTGTGGTTGGTGGCTTTCGCTTTATTGTTTTTTTTTTCTTTACCCCACTGGCAGTGAAAGACTTTTTGGCCTTAGGTATATCATTCAGTTAATATAATATTTCATTTGCATCTGCAACACAGGAACTATTGTTCATCAAACATGTTATTCATATACATCATTTTCAGTAATTAGAATCAAATCAGCCTTTATGTGATTCTGATTAACATTCACTCAGTTTTAGATAGTTACATAGCTGATCCTGATTTAATTAAAATCCAACCAATCATTGTCATAAACTAGGAAACAAATTTGTGTTTCTCAAAAAATGAAGTAGCATTTTTATGAGATGAGATCTGAGAATTAAGCCATTTGAAATTCTGATACTTTTTAGGGCAAGTCTGGGAATAGTGATATTGAATGACCAAAATAGAGACTTAGATACACCAAATCCAAAATTGCTTTTCCCAAGAATAGTCCTTTTTCTGTGAGGTATGATGATCTTAGACTTGGAATATATGTTTGGGGATTAGGCATCTTACTCCCTACATCAGAGGAGCGGGGGGCTTATAGTTTTATAGGTTCATAGGTATTTGCTAAGCTAATGATCCTCGGGTGTATTCAGAATCTAGATACATGACTAGCTAGATACATGACTACCTAATCAGCATTTTAGCTAGATACATGACTACCTAATGAGCATTTTAGCTAGATACATGACTACCTAATGAGCATTTTAGCTAGATACATGACTACCTAATGAGCATTTTCTTTGCCAGACTGGTTTAAATGTGAATAATGTGATTTCCTACTCTATTAATGCTACTTAATACTTCTGACTGAATATTGTCTATTGATATTAATGTAATGTAATATCAAGTAATTTTCTTGTAGAGCTTTTCTCCCCGGGCCTCCACTGAAAACGGGCCGACATGGCCCAGTGGACTTTCCCGGTCAACAAATGCAAATAAATAAATAAATAAATATTAGCCATGCATTCCCAATAAGTTTCTAGCCCTATTGTAGTACAATTAATCCAGAATCTCTTGTGTTATCATGATGAATAACCAAGGGTCAGGCAGACAATTACGTTACCCCATCCATAGAGGACAAAGGTGCCAATCCAGGGGTGAAGTTGCAATTTCCCATTCATTCATCCAGATTCTATTTGAAAAGAGTAAGATACATACATCATTTAAGTGGAGATGAAGATGCTTCCAGAAAAGTGGCATTCTCTGTGAGACATATCTATCCTTTTAGCACGTACTATTTAAGTTGCAGGAGAGATTGAGATCTCTTGAGTGGGTGTTTCTGCCACTAGTGGACTTGTGGATGTGTAGTCGATCTGAAAAGATGGGGTCAGTTAAGGCTTTGTAAGCAAGGCACAGTTCACAGCTGAGTAGCCTATAAGATACTGAAAAGAGGGTCAGGGCTTTTAGAATATCATTGTAGCTTTTGTGATTTGCGTCCTTGAGTTCCTTAGTGAAAAGTGTTGTGGTTGCTTTTGTTGTATCATGTGATAGGACAGGTGCATACTGAAGAGCGCATTATATTAGGGTCTATATTATATTCTTGAAAGCCGACAATGTCGAATCTGACATTGTCGGCACAAGAATATCGAATGCTCAGAATCTCAAGCGTGTAAATGGAAATCTCCATAAGGGTAGATTTCCGTTTATTGCAATGTAATGCGGTCTAAGAGTTGGTATATTTAAGTAGCAGGGGGTGTGTGGGGTGCAGCCCCCCACATGGGGGTTGCAGGGGCTTGCCCCTGTGCTTAAACCCGTTAGGGTACTTTTTTCCTTTTTTTTGTCTTTGTATAAGTTCGACGTTTGAAGACATTGACCATCTGGTGTCGACCATATGTTGTTCAATGTTTTCAACCGTTGATCTTATAATATAGACCCTTATATTAGATGCTTAGTCAAATGAGTGCAGAATACAGTGGAATGATCACCTCCTTAAATCTGGATAATATGCCCTTACTAATACACTACAAAATAAAAAAGGACTTCCTTACAACAGTGGATTCATGGTGATCTAATGACACCCATTGTCCATGTGGTTTAACAGGTCCCTCACTACTGGGGACATTTTCAGGTTTTTGTTATTGATGTGAGTGTTGCAGGGATCATTGTGCTTGTTGAAGGACACAGTTTCACATTTTTTGGTGTTTTGGTTTAGGGCTGTGGCTTTGACAGCAGCAATTTGTTTAGAAAAGAAATTTCTGAAGGATCTTGGAAACTTCTGGAAAGATTATGATGGCATGAAGCTTACAGTCATCTGCACACCTAGCCAACCATACGCACTTAACATTAGCTGTGACATCTTAAATGTAGATGTCAAGGAGGAGTGGCCCAATTACTGACCCCTGAGATGCACCATGAGGGACAGGTCTTTCGGAGGATGTAGATCTACTCACCCTAATTTTGTGGGTTCTACTTATGAGCCAGTTTGCTATCCAATCAGTTACATAGGGATTTACAGTTAGCTGGATGAATTTATCAACTATGGGAGTTGGCATCATATGTGTTTTCAAGCTCTAGATATGTGGAGTGTGCAGATTTCCCTCATCCAATGCTTCCATAACCTTTTCAGAGAAGTCAACCAGATTATGTAGGCGGAATCTGCCCTTTACAAAATTGAACTGGCTCAGGTTGCAAGTTTGTAGATCATATATATCCTTATTTATTTATTCCATAATTACATTTTGATAGCCTTAAGATGAGTCTGGTCAGGCTTATAGGGCTATATTTCACTTTACCAGCTGACACTCCATCATTATGCAGGGAGATGACTGTTGCAGTCCTCCATTTGTCCAATACAAACCCTGATTGGAAGCTGATACTTAAGAACCTGTATAGAAGGCTTGATGGGTTCAGTTTCCGGCTAACCATTAGGCATCTTGGTCTGTTATCAGGCTTGGATAGTGCTCTGAAGACTTGTTTCAAATGAAAAGTGATGGTGAAGATTTGTTGTTCTGTGTTTTCAGTCTCTTTTTTAAATATGTATTGCAAGTCTTCACATTTCAGCAGCATCACTAGAGATTTTATTTATTTATTTTATTTTATTTTACATTTGTTGACCGGGCTAGTCTAACTGGATACATGTCCATTTTCAGTAGAGGCCTGGGGAGATAAGCTCCATGAGACCAAAAACAAAACATTTCATCTACAAACAAAAATCACATAAGCAACTATTCACATTTACAATGTGCATTGAAGGTATAGTACACAGATTATCAAAGAGGGTAGACATTCAAAACATAGTGCAAAGAAATGCAGGTACAATACAAAAAAATGCAGGATAATACATAATATAAAAAAGAAGACAGGTTATAATATAATAATGTTAGTAAAAACAAGTTGTCACAAACATAAGTTTCCAGAAGATGGAAGTAATAGTATATAGTAGGACAAGGGTCTGTTGTAGTAAGGAAAATAGGACTTGATTAATGACAATAAGAGGTAGGCAGAAGCAAGATTAGAAGAGCTGCATGCTTAGTCAGACTTAGTACAGGGGCACAACCAGTGTGTGCTGAGAAGAGTTTTAGTTTACCTTTGAAAAGTGATATAGAGGAAAGTTAGCAAAGATCACTGGAAAGTAGGTGCCAGTATTTTTCAACAGTATTAGAGAAGAGAGAGTCTCCAGCTTTGTTTGATTTTGAAATATCTACACGAAGTTTATGTGATGATCGTAAGTTCTTCAGATTGGTATAGGGGATGATGAGAGTAGATAGTATAAGAGTATTGGTAGGTTGGTAAAGGGCCTTATGGGCAATGGTCAGTTGGTGGAATTTAAGCTGATTTTGAAGTTCAAGCCATCCTAACTGCTTTAGATTATAACAGTGGGGGGTTCTGAAAGGGTTTCCTGTAGCAAATCTTGCTATGTTATTATAGGAATGTTCCATTTTATTGAGGTTGTTTCTAGAAAGATTTGTATATATGGGTGAGGCATAGAGGAGAGTAGAGATTAGATGAGTGTGGCCAATAGTTATTCTAGCTGAAGGAGAAAGGAATGGTTTGATCATGTAGAGAGAGAGCCTAGTTTTCTAACAGTTTTTAGAGTATTTTTGATATGGGTGTCAAGTTGAGGTTGTCTATGGTGATACCTAGTAGTTTGGTTGTAGGTTCAGGGGATACAAGAGTACCATTATTGGATGTAATGGTGAAATCTTTTGGGGAGGACTTACAAGTAGGAGTAAAGAGGAGGAGTTTAGTTTTGGGGTTAAGGAGGAGACAGCACTGAGTAAATCATTGTTCAACTGTGTTAAACACTTTTTGGGTAAGGGAGTGAAGTTCAGATTTGGTTGTGGATGAGCATATTAGAGTGGAGTTGTCTTGCATATTGGATGCATGTAGCTTGGGGGATTGCTAGGTGAAGGTCATTGATAAATATAGAGAAGAGTAAGGGTCCTAATATGGATCCTTGAGGAACACCAAAGTTATCAGGCAGGTGGGTAGATAGATTATTGTTTCAAAGCACAGCCTGTTGTCCTAAGTAGGACTTGAACCATTTTATAGCAAGCTCATCTAGAGAGAGGGATTTAAGGATATTTAAAAGTATCCTGTGATTTATCATATCAAATGCCTTGGACAGATCAATAAACAATGCAGAGGAAAGTATATTGTGGTTGCGTTTTTTGTTTATACAGTCAGTAAAAGAGAGGAGGGCAGTAGTAGTGCTATGGGAAGGTCTAAAACAATGTTGACAGCTCAATAGTAAATTATATTGGATTAGGTGGTCTAGCATTTGCCTGTGGATACATTTTTCCATGATCTTTGTCAATGGAGAAAGTAAGACTATGGGATGGTAGTTGGGGAATTCAGTAGAGCTTCCGTCTTTATGTAAGGGGATAATATGGGAGACTTTTCAGATGCTAGGGATGTGTCCTTCACTGATGGTTCTATTGATCAAGATGGAAATGGGATAGGCAATGGATTTTCCTGCTATTTGTAAATATTCAGTGGGTAGTTGTTCTGCTGAAGGAGAGGATGGTTTCAGGTTTTTTTGGATAAGAGTAAGAATATATGTTGTTGGAACTGGTTGGAAGAGAAATGGAGGGGGCTGGGTAGAGTTAGAGTTAGATAAAGGAAAGTCATGAGGTGCTAACTGACTGGCAAGTGTTTGAATGGCTTCAGTGAAAAAGGTATTAAAGGCATTGGCAGTTTGCTTGGGATTTTCCAGGTCTGTGCCTTGTGGGTTTGGTGTGCTAGATTGACCTGGGTGTAGTAGTTGGTTAATACTTGCCCAGAACTTTTGTGGTTTATTATGATGAGTCTTCTGGAATTGTAGATAGTCAGAGAGTATAGCTTTCTTAGTGTCATTTCTCAGCTTTCTTAAATTTTGTTGGTCTACTGAGTTTTTAGTCATTTGATATTTATTCTATTTATTTAATGGCTTCCTTCAATGGGAGGTGTTTTAAGGGAGACCAGTTACATGCTTTTAGTTTGCTTTGGAAGAGATCAGGGTTAAAGTTTTTCTTGGTTATAATTGTCCTACAAATGGTTGGAAATGATAGATTGGTCTTATGGCTGATGATGTAGGTGAGTGAGTGGTCACTCACATCATCAAGGAGGGTTCCAGCTTCATAAGTCTGGGAAAGATTATTTATGAGAATCAAATCTAAGGTACTTTCTTTCTTATTTGGCTTGTTTATCCTGATAGGGGAGGTAATGGTTTGAGAAAAAACAAATAGGTTAATATGGGTGGTAGGGTGATTACCACTGCAAAATTTCCAATCAATGTTAAAATTCCCCAGGATTATGGTTTCTTGGGGTAAGTTTTGAGATAACCAGCAAAGGATATCTTCTGTGGTGGCACTGTTATTGCCAGGAGGTAGATAGATACAGATAATATAAATGGATTTGGCAGTGTTGATTTGAAGTTTGGCAATATGAATTTCAGTGTTAGAGTCTTGAGGTGGTTTGTAGTCATAAGTAATAATTTGTAGGCCTGATTTAAATAAGATAGCAATCCCCCCACCCTTCTTAGCTATACGGTCAAGTCGTAAGATATTATAGCCAGGTGGGATGACTTCATTGTTTTTAGTAACAGGTTTTAACCAGGTTTCTGTTAAGCATAGAATGTCAAAGGAGTAGACTTCCAAGAGAGAATGGAGTTGTGCAAATTTGTTATTGATACTACAAATGCTTAGATGTGGTATAAAGTGAGAGTTTGGTGGTTTGGTAAGGGAATGAAAAGTAGATGTATTGGGGTTGAGAAGTTGAGTGGTAGTAGTTGTTGGGCCTGGGTTTGGGTGAATATCTCCATCTTTTAAAGAGAGGAGTTGTATTTGAAATCTAGGATTAGGGGATTTGCAGTATGGGTTTAGAGATTTTTTGGGATTGAGAGAGTTATATCTAATGTGGGCTCTTCTATGATATTTAGGCAGTAGATAGCTGGGTGTAGATGTTATATTAACATGGTTAGTGTGAATAGGTAGAGAAGGAGAGGTGTTTAGCTTATTGGGGAATTGAAGGTGTGGACATAATGGGTGTTCATAGGAGGTAATCAGGTAGGCTAAAGTTAAAGGAGGTAGAAGAATGAGCATGAGTATTAGCTGTAAGTGGGCTGTGGTGAGTAATTTGTACATTTAGATGGGTTTGTTAGTTCTTTGTTATATATGTGGAAGTATAGTAGGTGTAGATAGGGAGAGGTGGAGGGTGTGGTAGAAGAGGTAGGGAGTGGCAGGTGAAAGGAGGGAACAGGTGATTGCTGGCAAATCTTAATGTTCTTGGTGATTGGTGGGAAGGGGAATGGGCGTGCTTAAGTAGTATAAGAGTAGGATCCCTGGGGTGGGTGAGAATTGGGGGTAGGGTAGGGGAGCGCAGTAAGACAGCAGGGCGAACGGAGCAGGGCAAGAACAAAAGAGGTGAGTACAGCAGAGAAAGTATCAGCAACTGCTGTTCAAACAATAGGCAAGAAAGTATTCAGTGTAAATTACAGACTTACTGTTAGTCTGGGCTTTTGGAATGATGGGAATGTGTATTTAAACAGGTTTAGGGATAGAGGGTAGGAGTAGTTGTCTAATCTACCTGTATTTAGTATGGGAAGAAAAAAGCAAAATTAAAAACTTCAGGATAATAAATGTTGTCCAGCTATATAAAGTTATAGTGGTAGATACTGCCACCTAGTGGTTGAAGGAGATATCAACCTGTGGGATTAGCAAGAGCAGATTCTGTAATACTAATTAAGGTTAAGTCAGGACTAGAGGGGGAGAGTGGCCAAGGGTCTGCAATAAAAAGGTTAATACATATAGGTGGTACAAAATAATAAGTTGTTCAGGTAATTAGCCTTAAGCTACATAAATTGGTAAGGTTCTGAATTTGGGGATTCCTCTCTGCTGTAGCTTTCTGCGAAGCCAGGCTAGCAGGTACAATTCAGAGAAGCCTCCTGGGTTACACAGGAGAGAAAAATCTGTTTACTTGGACAACGAGGAGGGAGCACCCAAGGACAGTTAACTATAAGAAATAGAGACACAAAGTGTTAGATAATCTAGCAGATGCAGGGAAGGGATAGAGAGTTAAGGCAGAAATATTGCTTTATACAGAGGAGTAAAGTGTTAGTAAGGTCATACAGGAGGTAGAGCGAGTCTAGGGCATAGATGTAGATAAATGGTAGATAAATGGTATGAGAATAGGGAGAGTATATATATATTGATTAGTAAAAAGTAGAGAGCAAGTCATTTAAATATCTTATCCAATGCAAGCAAGAAGTGTAAACATTCATACCAATAGAGCAATCACTGTATAGCATAATACTAGTACATCTTGTTCAATAAAACATAGGTTACATTAAACATAGGTTTGCACAGAAAAGCAGAGATATTAAGCAAAGCTCATTCAGTTGGTGATGTTTCAAATGACATAGAATATCCACAAAGACAGTATCATATACAATGCAATGTTCTTGTAAGCACTAAAACATAAAAAAAAAAAAAACTAGCAGCTTTACCTGTCAAAAAAGCAGTAAGGCTATAGTAGGAGCTTTTAGTCTTAATGTGTGAAATTATAAACATTTTGCATGCATAGACTCATCATAAACACTTTAGGTTCAAGCAGGCAGCTAAAGAATGCATGACACATTAGCATAGTACTCTAAACAGATACCAAGATTGTACAGATCCTTTTAGGTGAGAGTCCTATAGCTTACCAGAGTTTACTCTAAGAATAATAA